>NW_026913488.1:0-47500 GCF_034315485.1 Pezoporus occidentalis | reverse complement strand
CAGAAATGTGGTATGACTCAGTGAGCAATGCCATGACTAATAATAATAATATGATATTTAGCATTTATGTTGTGATCTTCATATTGTAACACCTTGCAAATGCTAATACATTCTTTAAATTTCTTGAGGTAAGTGAGCTAAACCCATCAGCATTGAAGGGATATCTGTACTTTTACATACCCATAGAATAGTCACTCAGGAGAAACCAACACTTCCCACAAATAACTGTGTAAGTGGATTTTAGTTGCCACAATTCACCTTGTTGCTGCAAAAAAAGAAACAAGTGCTTTGAGGGAAAGTGTTTTGTGGGAAAAATGGGAATTAAGATTTTCTAATTTTTTATTTATTTTTTTTTTTTCCTAGAATTGCAGGATTTAACTTCGGTAACCAAGAAGAAGCCAATTTAGATGAACCTATGTAGGACACAGATTTACCTGCATGATGCCCAGAACCATTCAAATTGCATACAACATAAATGACTTGCTCATATAGTGCAGGACAAGGCCCTTAGATATTAACATTCCTTCCTATGCACTGACATCCACAAAAAAAAGGGACCGCTGGAAAGAAAGATAGTCATTCAGACAGTCATTCAACAGGCATAAAGTCTATGTGGGTGGGCATGAACAATCAGAAGACCCTTCATTCTCATGAATCAATCTAATGTGAACATCATAAACTAATTCACCAGTGAGGATCTGGGCAAGCAGAAGCCATCTTATATCTTCAGTTACTGAACTCACGTAAAGGCTGATTTACTTGTGCTAGACACAAGCCTTTTCAGGAAGAAGTTGGAAATGGTAGACTGACTTAGTGGTTCTCTCCTTACACACACTAAAATACAGGCATGCTAATTTACTTATGTAAATCCTGCTCAAAGACAGCCAGGGAGGAGTTCACAGAGAGCTGATTCAAAGGAGTAATTTTCTTTTTTTTTTTTACATAATCTTCTAAATTGTCAGAACTGGAGGACTGCAGTTTCTGCCCCACACTATTGTAATCTGTTCAAAGAAAAGAGCACATCCTTATCAAGAAGAGGATGTTACCTCTACTAATAATACTTGTTTTCTGCTTTCATTCCTTTTGTTCTTGGGATAAAACTTTGCCCCTGGAAGTTGTTTAGATTGTGGAAGGACTGTTGATCTTTTTAAATAACTGAAATGAAGTTTTATTTTAGAGTGCAGATTACAAATGACTTTTTTCCAGAAACTTCCTTTGATTTTTATATGTTTGCATGTTTTCTGACAGTTAGAATCTTTAGGAAGTACTAGCCCAGGAAACGTCCTAAATGAAATCCTAGTTGTCTGATAATAAATAGTAGAATCATCCTTTTCAGACTTAAATATCTATAAAACTGTGCTGCTGTCCAGGATGAGCACATCCTTGTCCTGAACTAAGGAAGACAGAGTGGAGGAAGCTAGAAAGTCAGCAAATGTGGGGGATGAAGTGGTACTAACGAGTGGGATACAAGCCCCACTCAGTGCACTGAGTCATAAATATGCCTTTATTATATTTTTTTGCATAACAACAAAGCAACACTGAAAACACCACCCGTATTTTAATGTAACAGATATGGCTTATTATTTTACGTAATACTTTACAACAAATTACAATAAAAAATCTCTTGAAAAGATGACAATGATATCAATTCTGTAGCATTACTTCTGTTTTCTATATTTAGGTATCCCACAGGGTTTCCAGGTAGATGTTGGAAGAAGATAAAAGTAAACAATGTCTTAACATAAGTGCTTCACAGTTAAAGCAGAAGGGAGCTGTTTTACCTGTGCTTGGCTGGTGTGGTTCAAAGGCACACGAGCTCTAGATGAGGTTTCTGCACCAGGGAAGCCAGTTTAGCCCTTCAGAACAGAAGCTCAGTGCCTCCCAGACACAGATGTTAACCTAAGATGAATATCTGTATGAATAATATTATTTAGTCAGAGTAAGTAGTGCAGAACCACACTTTAAATTAGGCATCAACAGCAAGGAATAGAAACAGATGAAGAGTGAGAATGATGACATTGATAGAGCTTGATCCAGACTTGTTATTACATAGGAACCCTCACAGACCTGTTGTACAGGTGAATTAATACAAGCTTGAGAAGGTCATTGAATGGAAAGGCTGTAGAAGCATATTATTGCTTTAATCAATACATAGTGACAACACAGGACCACATGGATGTCATCCCTTCTCAGTTCACATTCACCAGAAGCTGTTGTTTCTGATAGTAACTGACATTTATGCATGCACAGAGAAGCAGTCGCACATGTCTATACCTGCAAACACTGCTTTGGATTCCTGAATTATTACCATATATCTGATTTACGATGACATATTTTGAATCTGTTTTTTATCTGAAGTTACATGGTAAGAGTCTCGTTTGTAATATCTTTGTTAGGGTGTACAGAAGATCAGGTTCATTTGTGGCATTGGTCAGAAAGGTTTTCAAAGTCATTTTAATTTTGATTAATTCATTTTATTTTCCAGAATGTTGTCTTTGCAGTCATCTATAAGGTAATGAATGATGGTTTAACTTGTAGGCTTTATTTAACCCTTACATAGGACCACCCATATTTACAGGTATTTCTCAGGGTAGCGGTACCTTTCATGCAGTTTTATAATACAAAATAATATTATTAGCTTGCCCTCCATTTGGACTTCTCTATGCATCTTTCATGGTCGCCATTAAAGAAGCAATATAGGAAAGAAGAATCCATGATCTGAACCAGTGCTACTGTTCTCATGGATTTTATTATTATGATGTGGTGTTTTTTAATAGTCAACACTTGTGTTCGTTCTTTCCAGGTAAGTGGCCAAACTTTTATGATTCCATTTATAACATCCATCATGTGTCCGTGCAACCTTGCTGTGATGGTTGAGTGGTCCAAGCCAAAAAAACAGACATAAAATAAGAAAAAGCAAGCTGGCTTTCAGATTTTAATACATGTGCAACCCAACAGAGCAGAGATAAGAGCTGTCACAAACACTTTGATATTGACAGTGTTTTTGATTTTCTATAAGAATTAAATTTACACTTGAAAAACAACTTATTCCCACTGGTTTAAAATATACATTGATTGGTGAATGTTAACTGTATGATTTATAAAAAAACAGTAATTAACAAAATGTTTAACAATTTTGAGGACTTGAGACAGAATAAAAACACCTACCCTTTTTATAGGTGTGAGAAAATAATGACAATAAAAAAAGGAACAGGAACTTAGTCTACTTTATAATCATACTGAGCAGAGTTAATTTAACTTTTAGAGAAAAAAGAACTTCAAGACATTTATCCTACTCTACCATTTTGGAAAGCTGCTTACCTATTTATTTCCATGAGTGGTTTCCTCAAACAATCATGATGCCCAGCCTTACTCTTAGATCTGCACTTGAAGTTATTTCTTGAAAGTAAAGCAAGAACAAAGCTGGTGAAATAGTCATGTGGTCAGGGGTGATGTTTCTCTTTGCTTTCTTAAGGATTCAGCAGTCACTGAATTCTTTGAAATGAAACTTTTTTTATCTTGGCATTCAAAAATAATATCAGACCTAAGAGAATGGAATTTTTAATTGTCTGGCTTTTCTCCATGATAAGAGGAGAAGGTGCCAATTTTGTGCCAAACACCATACTGAAAAGGAATGTGTTATCCTGGTATTAGCAAACCAAGAAATTTGTTTTCTTTCGTATGGAGAAATGCATGTATATTTGTGTGTGTGTGTGTATATATGTATTCCTACACCACACTGTTTGGACAAGGAGCTATGTGATTAGTGATCTTTGCCTGGGTGGTATGGTCCACTCTATATCTGTTGACATGACATCCAAACCTGCGTATCTGAAATGCGTATCATTACAGACTCATTTTAAAAGTATGATCCTCATGCCACCAGTTGTTCATCAACCACATTGCATTGGAGGTCCCTTATACGAGGTCTTAGAGCTAAGCAGACAGATGTATTAAAAGATCTTACTGCTTTAACGTTGACACAGTGCATGATTATAAGACAGAGCTGAATGAATGTCATGCCAGTGGCTCGAATAACTACTTTGGGGAAATGTTATCTGTGCATACTGTAATGCTAGTAGTGAAAATGTGCCACATCTCTTTTAAGTCTAGTCTTTCTTTTTAGTGTCCTAAAATGCTGAAGTGAAAGAACAAATCACAGCAACAACAAAACACATTTGTTGAAAAACAAATTATTTTGGCGACAGGGAAATATTCTCTTTTCTTTTTCTTCTTTTCTCATCCTTCATCTTCCATGATCATTGTAAACTAATAATATTTCATCTCATTTTGTGGCAGCATAAGAAACTGGAACAGTACTCATAATCAATATTTTGTTTTGTGCTAAATGCAAAGTTTCATGCATTGAGATTATTGGATCAAGATTTCAACACAATCTGTCTTATGCTTAAACTGTAAAATGGGATGATTTGTTTTGGAAAGATAACAAATAATAAAATAATATCTAGAACAATGCAGAATTGCTTTCGTTTCAGTTTTAATGATGTATTTAAATCAAGTTGCCAGTTTCTTCTGAAATCACAAGCCTCAGTTCTTTTTTTGGTATAAGATGGACTGGGAGAGAAAAAGGACAAGGTATGAGTGTGACTGTGAGTATAAGTGTGTATGAGTTCATGTGTGGGAGAGACAAAGAGAAAAACAATAGAAAGAAAGAGGGAGCAAGAGAAATTTAATGGAGAATTTGGATTACAATAATGTTTCTCAATAGTAAGCCCAGCCCTCAAAGCAAATTACATTTCTCTTCCAACACTGAAAAGCTTTGCATTAGATCTAACACTTTAAAATATGCCCGCATGGCTGTGCCACATCCAAGCTGCCAGCTTTTGAAAGAGCTTCAAAGCCAAAGCAGAGCATAAGATTTAAAGAGAGCAGCCTAATTTCTGAGCAGAGGTTCAGTAAAGCATGTAGACAAAATCCTGGAAATGAAAATGGCCTGGAGCTTAAATAAATATATTCTAACCCTCCCCATCCCTCCCCTCTTACGCATATTCTTCATTGTAAATATTATTTGGAATAACTTGCCCCTCAGGTCCTGGCAAAATCCACTTGGATGGGATGGAAGAACATCTTAAATATTTTTGGGCCATCTGGCACTAACAGGGAAAGCATAAGATTTATGTGCTAAGAGTTTAAATCCCTCTCCTTATTTCTCTGGGATATAAGGTTAATTGTCACATTCTCAATAGATCAATAGCCATAAAAGAGGGAAACCTCTATGTAAAATCAAGAAATTAATTTATTTTTAAATAAGAACAATTTTTTTCTTTTTTTTTTTCCAAGATAGAAGCATTTACTTCTCAGAGTTACTTCTGTAAGGTCAGTAATTTCTGTTTAAGGATTATGATTCAGACTTTGAGCAAAGGAAATATTTTACAATTTTACATCCAAAAATGACTGAACAGTTTATGGAACCCAGGGATGCTTCACAAAAGTCCTGGATTTACCATTTTCAAATAGGGTTCAGCAGGTCCATGCAATCCAATATAATTCTGTGCGGCTATGGGTATCATTTGCAGGTTCCTTCTGTAAAGTAACTTCCATGGGAGTCTAATACAGACACCAAAAGTGGTGAAGTTGAAATCTGAATCTCTCAGAAGATGATGAAATATAGTCTGAAACAACATTACAAATCACTTCATTTTGCATTAGCAAAGTCCCTGACAATGCTGAAGTTATAAGGAAAATACCCTCCATTTCTTCCAAAGCTGATGACCTAATTTTTTATCAATATCTGGATTAGAACAGATAGTTGGACAATTTGTTGATATGTTTCTCCTTTTATTGCAATTATCTTAGCCTTATCTTAGCAATTATCTTAGATCAATGTTAACTATAAGGAGATTAAAAAGGCCAGTCACTAAATATATATCCATTTGATAATCTCACTTAGTAAGTGAATGCTGAGAGGCATTCAAGAGAAATATTTATTGCATATTCTTGGAGAATTATATAAATTAGAGCTAATCACAAAATATTTGCAATGAAAAAGTAAAAGAATGAAATGTTTGTGAATAAGATTAATAATTATAAGTAGCTAGCTTTGTTTAACGGGGAGATCTTTGCAAAATCTTGGGAATTATCTCTTAATGTCAGTTTTAAAGTCAAGGTCAGAATGCACTCACTTTCCTAAGGCTATCCCAAATCTTACCCAAGATGGTAAGATGGTGCGATTTAGAATAATTTGAAAAATGGTGCAATTCAGAATGAAAAAATCATACTTTTACTGTATTATTTAACTTTTATTCATGGTTTTTAGATACAGATCTCCAATTGAGCTTGAAAGTTGAGTACAAATCAGTTTCTTCATTTTTAAAAAGCTATTTCTATGCAATGTTACATGCACATTTATACCTTCATAATATTGTAACATCAATACCAGAAACAGATACATAGCTAGTGTACACAGGTATAGCTAAAATACCAAATTATTCTAATCAGTGTTTGATGAAAAATTTGGTCCAAAGATGAAGGATGCCTTTGTATGATAGGGGTATGATTTTTGTAATACATTTAGTCACAGCAGTGGCTAATATTTACACATGATGTGCTAAGCAAAGCGCAGATAATGTAGAGAGAATAGGAAGGGCAAGGTGAAAACCAGTCCAAACCTGAAAGTATTTGTTTAAAAACAAAGAACAAGTTTTTGTCTGCATGGAAACTGAGGAATATGGTTTTCTGGTTTTTGTTTTTCAAGATAATCCTAGTGATGTTCAACAACATCAAGAGCCATGAGTAGCTCCCTGGATTAGTTGTTGTTTTCTTTATAACTATACTTAATAACTATAAGTAGCTAGCTTTGCTTAATAAAATCAGACTTGGATTTTCAAGGCAGATTATAGCGATACATATTGATTCATAATGAAAGAAAAAGTAAACTAAAACTTTTAATGTATATGATGAATTTTGGAAATGAGTATGCCTTGCCTTGCACTAAGTCCATTGCATGTGCATTGTTTTTTTTTGTGTACAATCCAGTCAATATAACAGAAAACTCACACAGTAGTTTTTACGCAGACTCAAGTGAAAAGGGGAATGACCTTACACACCTGTAATTTGTTACATT
This sequence comes from Pezoporus occidentalis, assembly GCF_034315485.1. Classification (NCBI taxonomy): domain Eukaryota; kingdom Metazoa; phylum Chordata; class Aves; order Psittaciformes; family Psittacidae; genus Pezoporus; species Pezoporus occidentalis. Next base: position 40,416 of record NW_026913488.1, on the reverse strand, counting down.
GAAAGGAGTAAATATATGATTTGTGCAAACCACACTAGTGTTTAACACTGAAGATTTTTAGTTTGTTTTGTCTTTCCCCCCCCTCAGAAAATCAGTAGTATGAACCTAAGAGACTAAATAGAACACATAAGAATTTGCCTTTAATTTCTTCTGACTTGGAGAAACTCTTACTCTACTCCTACATAAAGGTTATGTAAAAGAATATAAGATTGAAATTCATCTAATCTAATCTTAGATATATAAAATACAATGTCGAAATCTGAGTCAGTTGTTTGAAAATCTGCTTATAATCAGTTGAAAGGCATAAACAGGCAATACGTCTAATCTAGGCCTCTTTCTCAGGATGGGATGAATGATAGCCAGATGTTGCCCATTTTCTTATATTGATATCAAGAAACTGATGATGACTACCTCAAATAAAGACTCAGAAAGTTAGTTTGAGGCAGATGAATAACATCCTTTGTTACTCCCTTAAAGGAGACTGAACTTTTAACTGCAAATGCAGATTTTGTGGAGATATTCAACAAAGTCACTTTAACCTGCATAAAACGCTCTTAGGCAATCAGTCTGAAGTGGTCTAATGGATTAAGTAAGAGTTTGTTTCATTTTAAAATATTCCTGGGAAGATCCCTCACTCTTCCTTATCTCAGTCATGCAGAGAGTGAAATGTTGAATCTGGTTCCATTTGAGCATGCTTTTTCTAACATCCCACATTTCTAATGCAGCTACATTTATATCAGAACCAGTACCTTCATTGGGCTTGTTTCCATTCTATTTATATCAGTCTTTCCAAGATTACAGCTTCACATAGTTAGTGACTTTTTTTACCTAGGAAAGGTTTGTGTTTAGCAAGCTGATGTTCTGTAATGGATGAAAATCCTGATCTTAGGTTGGATAAAATAAATAGCTTCAAAATGTGACAATCGGTGTTACAGTTGCAATGGCATCTCTATTTTTTAGCCAATTTGTACAGCAGTCAGATGCTTCTCAATAGGTAATGCTACATGATTGCAAGCAGGTACTGTTTCTAATAAGGGCTGTAAATAAGTATATAAAAAAAAATGCTCTTGATACTTTGTGATCTTTTTGCACAGATGAAATCAAAAAATACCAACTGAAAATTGGCTCAACAAACATGAGAAACAGAAGAGAAAACCTTACCATCTGCAATGATAATAATGCACTACATCATTTGCTCAGAGTCCTCTAAATACGTCATAGATATGAATTACTTCATCTTTGAGGCACATCTGTCTGGTTAGTGAATCTGACTGGAGGTGAGTTGATGCACAGGAAGTTGGGTGTCTTGCTGAAAGTGTGCATATAACAATGCAGAGAAGGACATAACAGAAACCTCTGACTGCCTCACTTAGACTGTGGTGGTGTTGGAACATTTGTGTTGGTGTTTGAACTGATCCTCTTCAACATCTTTGTTGGTGACATGGGCAGTGGAACTGATGAACCCACAGCAAGTTTGCTGAAGATGAACCACTTTGTGGTTAAGTTGAAACACTGGAGGGAAGAGATGCCATCCAGAGGGACCTTGACACACTTGTGAGGTCCGTTGATGTCAACCTCATGAAGTTCAACCAAGGCAAGCGCAAGGTCCTACACCTGGGTCGGGGCAATCTTAGCCACATCTACAGGTTGGGCAAAGAAGAGATTCAGAGCAGCCCTGCAGAGAAGGACTTGGGGGTGTTGGTCAAGGAGAAAACTTAACATGAGCCAACATCATTGTGTGTTCGCAGCCCAGAAAGCCAACCGTATCCTGGGCTGCATCAAAAGGAACGTGACCCGCAGGTTGAAGGAGGTGACCCTGCTCCTCTACCCTGCTCTCATGAAACCTCACTTGGAGTATTGTGTACAGTTCTGGTGTCCTCAGCATAAAAAAGACATGGAACTGTTGGAACAATTCCAGAGAAGGGCCATGAGGATGATCAGGGGCTGGAGCACCTCCCGTATGAAGATAGGCTGAGAAAGTTGGGGCTGTTCAGCCTGAAGAAGAAAAGGTTGTGTGGAGACCTCAGGGCAGCCTTTGAGCATCTGAAAAGGGCCTAAAGGGATGCCAGAGAGGGATTCTTCATCAGGGACTGTAGTGGATTCAGACATAAACAGAGAAGGTTTAGGTTAAATATGAGAGAGAAGTTCTTTACTGTGAAGGTGGTGAAGCACTGGAACAAGCTGCCCAAGGAAGCTTTGAATGCTCCATCCCTGGAAGTGTCCAAGACAATGTTGGACAGGGCCTTGAGCAACTTGGTCTAGGGGAAGGTGGAAAGGGGGTTGGAATTAGATGATTTTAAGGTCCTTTCCAACCCAAACCATTCTGTGATTCTATGATTCTATGGCTGCTAAAATATTTTGTTTTGCATTAAATAATCGTGTGTGCTTCCGTCTCTGTTTGCACTGAGAAACAAGAAACCCCAAATCGGTAGTGTATTCTTTTTAGCACAGCAATACTTACGAGATTGCTTAGGCCACAGAATCAGGAGCACACAAATATTTAGAATGCACTTAGACTTTCTGAATACCCTTTTTCCCTTGCACAGCTACAAGACTGTCTTGTTGAGCTGAACTGGAAAAATACCCATAAATCAAAACTGGAAGACCTCCCCCTCTCAACTCTTTTCGTGTCATTTGGTTGCATGTCTCTCTAATGAAAATGCACCATGCTTACCTAGAGTCAGTGCTGCAGAAATTCAGATCAGAAAGAAGCCATACTTTCCTTTTAACTGGAAGGGTAATTAACCAAGGGAGCAACTTACTTAGGGTTTTGGTAGATTCAATAATGTTAGAAAAATTTAAATCAAAATATTCTAAGAGACATGCTCTAGTTCAAATAGAATTAATTCAGGGAAGTCCTATAACTTCTGTTATGAGGGAGGTCAGCTGAGATGTTCGCAATGGTCCCTTTTGGCTTCATAATCCATGAAACTATGAAGCTATATGAACCTCTTTCAGGAAATAAAGATGATGGTAACTGTCTATAAATATTTGATAACACGAAATTGCTGGAGGAACAATTTAAGGTAGTTAATGATGGTATTATAGGGAATAATGTCCTCAAACTGAAAAGACCAAGGTAGAATATTTAAGAAAGACAGTATTTTCTAGAACTGAGGTCAATTGCACAGTGGAGTAATTTGCAAAACTGAGCTCTATAAAAAGACTTCTGCAAGAACAGAGTGAATAAAACAATGATTAGTGTACAGAACAAGTCTGTTCTAAAGCTGGGTAATTCAAACCTTAGTTTCTAAGAATGTCCTGAACTGTATTTTATTTGGTAAGTTTACAAAACAGGTGTCCTTCTTTTATATTTTCTTTTTTTTAGAATTGATTAGAAAGTGGCTTACCAGCCAATGCTTTCTCATCTGAACAGGAAAGTTCAGACAGTAATTATCCTACCTGACATAGGTCCTACCAGGAAAAAGGCTAGTTCATGAAAAAAAGCAAACTTTCCCCTTGTGACTTCATTGCTTTATTCCTCAAAAGTGAAAATATTTACCTTGGAGACAGATACAAAAGCTGAGTGTACATCTTTCCACCTTGGTTCAAGCTGATTCCAAAAGACAAGGATGTGAATATAGAAAGAGCTGACATTATTTGTATCTGCGGTCATGTTTCCTGCGGTTCCCCTCAGCTTTTTCTACATACTGAGGTGGTTTGTCAGGGCTTTGCACACATTCTGTGTCTAAAGGAGCCTCATTACTGGCCTGTGCAGAGACAAGGGAGGTGGAGAAGGCTGACAAGGTTTGCATTAATTACACAGCTATCTGTTGTTCCAGGGGCCATTCAAGCATATAATAACTTAAGTAGAGTTTCAGTGAGTTGGAAGCTCTTGCTTTTTGGAATGTTTCGGCAAGCTGATTTTTTATTATAGCACAGTTGGTATTTCTTTTTAAAGTCTCGACAGAAAGCTATAGGTGGCCACAGAGCTTTTGTCCTGCTGGCAGTACATTTGCAACATTCTAATAGTCAGGCATGAAGTCGACTGGTCCAACTGGATTTTACTACGTTAAAGTTCTTTATAGAGGTCACCTTAGATAGTACAGTTCGGAGGTGAATCTATCTGTAAAATCCCATAAAGCATGAGGATAAATAGAGATTTCCTTGGTCTGTTAATTACAGTTGACAGCAACTGGAAATTTCATCTCAGTATTCAGATTCCTCTAAGGGTGGAGTATCTTGGGGTCTTGATCAACAAAATTTACCATGCCCTCAAGCTATCCTTCAGTAAGTTCTGTGACATTAGGCTGAGATCTGTACCCTCTTTATGCTTTCTGATTGTCTATCAAAGGAAACTTTTACCAAGTTACCCTAAGGTTTAAATTTGTGTGTGCCTATATTTCTGTTTTAAAAACATTGTTGGTGTTAAATTAAGTCTGCTACTTCTGCTTCTTAAGAATTCGTAGAAGTTGGTGTAACAAAGCTGAGAAAATTAGCCAAAATAATGTGATAAGTAGTGAAGATTCTGTTCTAATTTTCTACTAAATCAAGCTAGAAGAGCACCTGGGAAGATGTATGATGCTTAGGAATTTTGGAGACTATCTTCTTGTATATCATCACTATAAAGGTTATTCTCTTCTGCATTGTTCTGGCATTTGTCAGACTTAATCACAAAACTAAGTAGTTTATCTATTTAGATATTCCAATGAATCTGTGTTTAAACTGTAATTGATTTTGCTTTCAGTAAGGATTTTAACAATTGTTTTTCATTGGTAGGGATATCCAGAGAGAGTGAAATATAAGGAAATACCACTATGGGAAAACTATTTAAATATGAGTGGAAGATGTTTGGAGTTACATACTTTGAAAACTCAGTCTATTTCAAAGTCCGTGTTAAAACATGCAATATTTTTAGAGCTTGAGTTCAAAAAGTAAATTATACTTTGGCACGTTTGCCTTAGGCTTTTTTAACACTAGATTAGTAAAGGTAGTCCTTGTTTTGGATGTGCTGGTGTTTTTTTATGCCACAATGGTGTAAATGAGAACAGCCTTTAGGTTATTCTAGGTTTTGTAGGTGGCATAGACTAGCCCATACTGTAACAAAGTTACAATGCAATCACTATCGCCCTATGTAGAAAGCTAACACTAGAGATTACCGTACATCTACATTTCAGACTGAACTTCCAGGTTTTGGTCTGGTTTAGTCTTTGACATCTGCCACACATGATAAAACATGCAAAACAAAGAATCATTGCCATGTTTGGATCACTGCTACTAGCAGTATGAGATAGGTCTTTCATCACAGGGTTTTATATAACAGTTAAGAGCAACAATATTAAACAGCTAAGATTTAAAAGAAGTTGTTTATAATCTACATCTTATTGCTAAAGGAGAAAAAAAACATATCCATTACAAAATGTAAAATTAAATTATCATTAAGCTAATTAGCCAGTTTGTTGTTCTCATTGAGTTTATTGTTTCAATTGTATCTGTGAAAATTAGAAAAGAACTTAATTTGTGCAGAAATCAATAATTTATTTTGTTGTTGTTTCTGTTGTCATTTTGATAATGTATGCACATATTTAAATTGTTTCAGTAAAAAATACTTCAGCGAGACTTTACTTCAAGCTTTATGAGAAAATCATAGTACCCAAGCTCAAATGCATCAGGGATCCAGATTATTGTTTAAGCAAATATTTATGACCATCTACAGTAGCCAACACATAGGCAAAATTTGCTAGATGTTTTGACATGCCTCATGCCCAGCAGCTTTTATTTCTGAGTTCTTTTGCAAACCAGAAAATACATATCTCATGCTTGAATTATAGGAGAACTGGCAAAGCGAAGATGTATGTAAGTCCAAATGTTATACTATTTTATGCGCAATTACTCTGGGTATAATACTCAGAGTACTGGGTTCTGTTTTGTCTTCAAAAATTCAGATGTTGTTACAAAGCAGACATCTAAAATAAAAAAAAAAAAATTGGATTTTGCAGCAGTGAGTCACAGTGCCTAACTTTACGTGCCTTTATTGTAAAACTCATAATCCCACTTTTGGATGGCTCAGGCTGAGATCTATCACACCTGCCTTTAGCTTAATATTCCATATATGTATATCTGAGGTTTCCTTATTAAATCAAACAAAATAATCAAACAAACAAAAAACAAAAAGAAAGAAAAAGGAAGAAAAATGAAAAAAAAGGACGTAGCATATGAACCCTCATATATTAATGACTGCATTATGATAAGAGAAATAACCCCTAAAATAGACCATTTTCCTCCAAGGATTACAAACGATTATTAGGATGATGAGCTTTGATGAACACATCTGCATAGTAGACATCTGCATCTGAGCAAAGAAAATACATCCTTAGAGTCTAAGGATAATGCATAGAAATAGGCACATCAGTTCCTGCGTTGTTCACCTGGCAGGACAAAGACTATAGAAAGGAGCAGCAAAAAAAGCCACCTGGAGTTTGTATTTTTGAAAAAGGAAGGGAATTTTATCTATCTGATTACAAGAAGGAAGAGAAGTTAGCTAACTGCTGGGGCAGTGTAGGTATCTTTCATGCTTCTCTAGTTTTCATACTTCTTTATTTTTCAGTTAGCATCACCTTTATTTCTATTATTGTTAATAATTATTTTACGGTTTTCCTATGTTCTGTTAAATTCTTTTTTTTTTTTTTTTTTAAGACAGAATGGATTATTCCTCTCCCTGAATAGCTGCTATGTAAAAATATCTAAGCCACTCAACCCTCTTTGGGGGTCCTCCAGGGTTGTTTTCTTGTACACAATGCTTGCCATCACATTCCCTTCTCATTCCTAAGTAGTAAATAAGGTAAAAAGAAGGAGCTGAACAAGCAAATAAATAAATAATACCCTCACACACAACCCCCTCAAACCTGGATCATACAAGTTACAATAATTCATAAACAGGGGAGGAAAGGGATAAAACCCAACAACAACAAAGAACAATTCCCCAAACAGTTGACACATAAAACAGCCCAAAGGCAATCTCTCTTGTAACACACCAGCCAAATACATAGGTGTTTATGTGCAAAACAATTCAGTCTACTTTCCCTAATCCTCCAGATTCTGCCCTCCCCTGACAAAAACTGTGGTGCTTATCACAGGAAAGCTGGTACTTTGCCTTGTCATTCATATAGCCCTTGGGTATGTATGGCCTTAAAAGAAGTACAGGTATGTTTCCCTTTGATATTTTGTTCAGGTGGGTAACAAGGGAAATGAGATGAGACAAGTAATGATAAAAGTGAGGGTAGGATTCATTGGAGTAGACATAGTTCTATTGTCTTGTACTAATGTAAAAAAAATAAATTGAAGGGTCACATGCTAAAAATAACTACACACCTCCACTCATTGTAAAGAAAATCTAGCTTAGCTACATATTTAACTAGAGTGACTACTTAAGATATGTATAACTTCTTGTACTATATGCAAGACATTGAGTAACACCATCTATTGCAGTCTATACTGATATGAGGATTATCATATAGTTTCTCATTGTATCCTTAAAATATCCTAAGCCAGTGTATTGGCTCTGTATGGTAAGGTTTTGGTAGAGGGGGGCTACAGGAGCAACTTCTGTGAGCAGCCTTGAGTCCCATAGAACCAATGCATCCAGCTCCAACATAGGCCAAGGCCAAGCCCACCAGTGACAGTAGTAGTGCCTCTGGGAGAACATGTTTAAGGAGGGAAAATAGTTGTCGTACAGGTGTAATTGCAGCCGGAGAGAGGAGTGGGAATATGTGACAGCAAAATCTCTGCAGACAGGAAGCTCAGTGCAGAAGGAGGGAGGAGGTGCTGCAAGGCTACACCCCATGGAAAGGACCCATACTAGAGCAGTCTGTTCCTGAGGGACTGCACCCCATGGATAGATGCACACTGGAGCAGTTTATGAAGAACTACAGTCTGTGGGAAGGACTCAGACTGGAGAAGTTCATGGAGGTTTGTCTCCTGCGGGACAGAGCCCACACAGGAACAGGGGAAGAGTGTGAGGAGTCCTCCCCAGGGGAAGAAGGAGCCAACATGACCGGACACTTACAGAGTGTTCCTTACCAAATTCCTGCTTAAATTCACTTGGACTGTTGCTGCCTATAAAAACTGGCAAAGACAGGTTGAAGATATCAGGGTCCAAAACCAAGGCTAGAAACTTGGAGAAGAGGCGGAAAGTGTCAGAGCAAACGCTGAAAATCAGAAGTTTGAAATCTGTCCTTTCATTTCTATATTTTCACCATGAATCTCCATCAATTACTGGTTTTCGCTGCTGCAGCTGTTGTAAAGGAAATAACAATTAGAGGGACACTGTTGTAAAATTATTGAGACCGTGTTCCTCATTATATAATTAGGATTATTCATCCAGTTTTACAAGTATTTACTCTATATGGTTAGGTGAAATAATTTAACACTATTGCAGTGCCTCAAGGGCTAACAACATTTTAGATATACTGGATATGATATGCCTATCTGTAACATGAAAGTCCTTGCCTCAGAGAGTTAACAGTCTAAATAACAAGGGAAGTTAAAGGGCTGAAGATTAGCTAAGAGCATGGGAAGCTGAAATAACATGCCCAAGTCCATATGATATATCAGAAGTAAAATTTGAGGTAGAAATTAGACTTCAGAACTTCATACTATGCACCATGCACAAAGATATCTTCATGTTAAACAGGTTCTTGTATGGAAATCGTAGCAAGTTCAAATTTTCATGAACTTTTACAAGTTTATATCATGTACAATTTCCTAATTAAAAGTTAAAACTACGAAGGTGAACAAAAGGGAAATGTATTTATAGATTCTCTGTTGTAGAAAGTAACACAGAGTTTCTTCCATTGACTTTAAAACTTTGCATTATATTTGTTGTGGTTTAAGCTCAGCCGGTAACTCAGAACCATGTAGCCACTCTCTCACTCCCTTTCCTTCTTCCTCCCGCCCTGTTCCCAGAGGGATGGGGAGGAGAATGTAAAGAATGTAACTCCCACGGTTTGGGATAATAACAGGCCAGTAACTAAGGTATAACACAAACCACTGCTGCTATCACCAATAATAATAATGGTAAGGGAAATAACAAGGGAAGAGAACACAACCGCTCTGCACCCACCGACTGATACTCAGCCCAACCCGAGCAGCGCTCTAGCCCTTCTGAGTCACTGCCCCTAGCCTATATACTGACCATGATGTGCTGTGGTATGGAATACCTCTTTGGCTAGTTTGGGTCAGGTGTCCTGTCTCTGCTTCCTCCCGGCTTCTGCGCCTTCCCGGCAGAGTACCAGACTGAGAAAGTCCTTGGTCACCGTAAACATTACTGAGCAACAACTAAAAACATTGCTGTTATCAGCGTTGTTCTGAGGCTGAGAGTCAAAAACACAGTGCTGTATCGTCTCCTTAGAAGGAGAAAAATGACTGTTACTGCTGAACCTGGGACAAAATTGAAGGTGAAAACAAACAAATCACTAGCAGTGAAAAATTATATGATGCCTAATGTTAGTAGTTAGATAGTAGTAGGTACATAGTGGCAGATATGACGTATGCCTACACTCAGAATATTTTTCCTGCAGAGGTAGGGAAAAATGGTATTCCAAGTTAACTACGTATTTTTCTCAGAGGTTTTTTTAGTTTAGTTTTTTTTTTTTTCCTTTATTTTTCTTTCTTTTTTTTTTTTTTAAGAACTTTCCTAATGATACATGTTGGTCTTGGACATTTGCAGAATCACCTTTTTGTGATATATAACATAATTACAAATGTAATTGATCTTTGACCTAAATCTCAACAAAATAAGTAGCTAGGTGAGTACTGAGGTTGTGGTTAAGACATTAAAGAACTTTCTTAGCCAGCTAATACAGGTCACACAGATTTGCTTAACCCTGTATTTTTACTAGTTCTGTCTTAAGTGCTCGAATGCTGTGAAGATAAAGTAAAGATATGCCAGGAAAAAAGCTATCTTCTTGAGATAGCTGTGAAACACCTGATAATATGCGAGATGCATAAAACTCAGAAAGAATATTTGCTAGGCTCCTAAACATGAATAACTTATCAGTTTCTACAAAGCTGGGAGATATCTTCACAAAGGAATATGAAAGTGAAAGGAAAACATTAGTAAGGGATATCTATCGAGTATTTAACAAAAATATTTGAATTATTTTTACTGCTTTTGTTACACTACTTTTAAAACATATTTAAAAAAAAAAGTGGTGACTTAAATGTTTTTTTCTAAATAGTCTAGCTTTCTAATCTATCTTTCTAATCTAATATTGATGTCTCATTTATGCAAAGTGCTGTATTTCAAATAATGTACTGGGCAATATATATTGAAACAAAACTATAAGACTTTATAATATTATAAAATAAATATCTATTAAAAATGTCAGTGGAGAAAATATAATCTGGAGATTAAAATTAAATTGATGAAGAAGTAAATTCCATCTGAATTGTACTAAACAAGATGACTGTGACTGTAAGCAAGTTACTAAGTCTGTCAATACTCTAGTTCTTAGTCTATAAGAAAACAGTGTTAACACTTCATTGTTTTGTCTTACTTTTTGTCTTTCTTCTCACCTGGACAGAATAGGATCCATATTACAACCTGCAAAAGCAAAATATCTATGTATAAGGTAAATAGTCCTTGAGGTCAGTAGATACATGGACATCTGTAAAAGAAACATTCTTCCCTGAGACAGCTAAACTGCTAGCTACAACGTCTCTTGTGGGTACCTTAATTATCTCTCACTGATTGAAAATAATATAAACTTACAAGTGCAGCCTTTAAATATTAAACCTCATCAATTCTTAGAAAGATATGTTATGAGTATCCAGCATGAGAACCATCCTACCTGCTTGTCGATAACCATATGATGAATTTTTATACCTTAGTTGTCTTGTCTTCTTTATACCATGAGAAAACTGCTACTTCATGAGAATGATTTCCTGAGTACCACACTTTGACAGATGCACAGAGATATTAAATTAATCATCCTCTGGTGATCCAATATCATACTGTTAACTACAGAGTGAGATCTGTATGAGATATTTTAAAGATCTACTGTAGAAGCAGAAGGCACATACTCTAAATGTGCTTATTTTTTTGTACTAACTAAAAAGAAGTAATGGATGTCTCCACTGTAAACATACAGCATACAATTTATATCCACTCAGGACACAGCAGTATTTCACCTGCTCTCTAGTAGTCTCTCTCTGAGGGCATGGGTCTCCTGGTACCAGGAAAGAATGAGTCTATATTTTAGACCCCCAAAAGGAGGGATGTTAGTGCCCTGCAGGCTAAAATGGGGGAGAAAAGGGTCAAGCCTACTCACCTGTCAACATTTCTTAATGGTGTTCTCCCTTTGTTCTCAATTTGCTAACACTGCTTATCGTCTGTTCAGTGGATAGCTACTGTGAGACCCTTTCTGTGAAGTTTCATTCTTTTCATTTGTTGTGTACATGTGGGTGAGCAGCATGCGAGAGCATCTGGTTCATTAAGTTGCTTTGTTCAGGACTACTTGGCATAAAAGAAATAATAACTAACAAAGAAAGTGATAAATTAAATACACAGACACACAGAGCTAAGAAACAGGTGATAATGGAGAAAATAATGAAGACCCGAGTTCTTCAGCCACTAGGCTGATGGGCCACTAATGAAAATCTCAGATACAGCCTTGGAGAGGGTTAGCCTGAAAGGGAGACTCAAAAGTGACATGAATATTACAAGATATCTGAAAGGGCTTTTGGAACTGTGCAAAACTTGTCACAGGATTATTAGTGGAAGTGTCAAAGGTAGAGAAAGGAGAGAGGAGGATGTATGAGGGAAGAACAAATACAGGAAAATAGAAAGGATGGCAGATAAAAGTGGCAGCCACATGCCAGCAAGCTTCCAGACTATGTATGTGCTCATCTGATGAAGCCCTGTGCTTGATCACAGCAGTCTGTCCTACCTTCTTGTTAAATACTTTTCTTGACTATTTTCTCCTTGTGCAGTTTTACTCTCTGTCTTACATGCAAGTGCTGCAAGTTCTAAATGCCAGAGGCTGGAGGAGGGGCTGAGGGCCAGGGCCCCATAAATCTAGGTTTCAGCATCCAAACATACCACTGCACAAAAAAAGGTTTGGCTACAAGAAACTGGGAAAGGGGCCACCAGTAACAGGGCTCATACGGCTGTATGACAGCAGCTATATGTCAGAGTGTATGTGTAGGTACAAGATGTCTAAAGTCAGCAACCAGAAAGACATAGATTTATTTTCCTCTCTAGCTAATCATACCTACATGATTGTATATGTATAACTCTTTAGCCAACTTCGAGCTGAACTAGATGGTGGGTAGGAGGATACCTACATCTGCAAAGATTCACAGTATTTGCCAGTGCATAAAGGGCCCAGGGTACGGTCATGGATATTAGGTAGACTAAGAGCCTAATTAATGCTCAGTCAGGTATTCCTGACTGTGGGGATGCTTGTGACATGACTGGGTGATTGCATGCATCTGTTTGTTAACCTGATTTCAAGCTGGACTAGCCAACAAACAGGAGAAAACCTGCATACTGTGAATATGAGGTTTTATGAGAGTAGATATTGAGAGGGTGTGTGAGCTTCAGTCCTGATCAGCTGCAAAAGCAGAACAGGACTGGGCTTTCTACATTTACTTTTTACATGGATGTTGCTGGTGTGCATGTGAGCGTTGCTAAAGGAAGTGCTGGCCTGTAGCAGTATGTGTGACTGTTCCCCCTGCCTGCATCCTCTGTGTGTGTCTGTGGGATACACCCTCAGCCTTGATACTCATCAAAACTGTGAAGGGAAATGACGTTAGCTGCATCTAATAGGATGGGAAGGGGGTTCTGAACACCTGGCGGGTGAGGATGCAACAGCCAGGAAGGAGGGATCCTGGCTCCTCGAGTCTGCTTAATATGTCAGCTTTCTCACATTCTTAACAGTGGAGGGAACACAAGCACTTCCCTGAAACTTCATTACATTTCAGAGGCCAAAAACTGAAGGCTAACCATGGCAATGTTACACTCTGGAATGTTTCATTTTTTTATCGCATAATTCCAAATAACTCTGTATTATTTCCTATGTGTTTTGTAAACCATAGCTTCTCTGTCCCTGCCCCCCCCCCACCTTCACCACCCCCACCCCCCCCCCCCCCCAAAGTTTGTTAGCAGTAGCAGAAAGATTCCTAGAAATAAAAAGCTCTGTAGACTAAGAAGCAGAAATTTACCACGAAAGAAACAGCTTCAAGAGGAAGACAGGAAATACCCATGTCCTCATCATTCTCCTTTCCTGTTCCTTTAACCCCTATCTGGGGCAGCCTTCAGTTGTAGGCTTGAAAATCAATCTGAACCACAGTTTCAGATGTTTGCACTTTAAATAAAGTTGCATTTTGGGACAAAATCAATCACTGTTTTATCAGACTTTCAGAGCATGCTACCTGATCTCATGGCAATTTGGGCAAAGCAACTGGTTGTGAGCTGAGTGCTAACATGTCTGTATCAATAAAGTCAGCTCTAAACAGCCTCAAAAGCTTCCCAGGTGCAATAAGGCAGACTTTGATATAAAATGAGAAGCTAAATGTTGAACGGACATAAGCCAGAGGTTTTCCAGTCCTCTGTTTTGAACCTGTGGTATCTAAATCCCACCTTGGTGACAGTTTATGAGCTTAAGTCACCTTGAGACTAACCTTTGAGTATAATCCTTGATCTAATTCCTGCTTACATTCGTCATCCAGGTTCTTCAGTGCTAGTTATCACCCCTTCTAGGAGGCTCAGGAAGGAGAGTTGGGACTGACTCATGGGATGTGTGCAATCCTTTTGGTTTGCTTGAAGTAGTATTGAATGTATAAAAATCTAAGCCTCAGAAGCAGTATGACAAACAACACAGACTTGCTAATCTGCCATATATTTAGAAAGTGAAGATAATTCTGAAAAGGTCTCAGCAGCAGACGTTTCTGAAGGAAGTTTGCTATCTTTTCTCTATGCCAGTTGTTTGATGACTATAAAGAGCACATCATTCTTTACAGCTGTGAATATAACATTTTTCACAAAGCACATACTTCTGCACATGCAACCCTTTTACTGTAATGGAAAAGTCGGTGTTTTTGTTCAAGATTTTTAAACTGATCTGTTTTATCAAGGGGATAGTGCATGTATACGGCCAAGCCTTGCCACTTCCTTTGTAATGTCTCTCTGGTTTCTACCTTTTTATCCTGTACTGAAGAGCAGCTTAAGGAGAAGCAGAGGTCAGTCCAGATTTCACAAATCAATATTTCACTTAGCAATGCAGTCATGGATCAGAAACATAGTTGTATGCCAGCAAAAGAAATCAGGACTTTATCCTTCCCCCTTTAGAATTATATTCAGAAAAAACCCTGTGACTCAAACTCCTGAGCCAGGATTTGGAGATACAAGTAACATTCCATCAAGTAAGCCACTTTCCTTTGATTATACAGTGAACTTGTGCTCAAAACATCTTCTGACATGAGATTGTCATAGCATAGTTCCTGGCTCGTATACCTGCTTCGGAAGGGAACTTCAGCAGCAAGTTTATGTGGGTCTTTATAAGTCTGAAAAAGAAGGGATCACCAAGTAAATAGGAATTATGTGCACTGCCTAAAAGCGTCTCTTTTCAGTTCATATCCCCTCCATTTCATCTATTCATAGTTCTGGAACCATTACAACTTCACTGACATTTCTGTGGCAAAATTTTAAATGAAGCCTATTCTTACAAGGGATGTTTCTCTAATACAGACAAGTCACATTCATTTTCTCAATACTATGAGGACTGCAAGATCTTTTTTCTCTTTTTGAAATGTGTTTTCCATCTGCTTTCTCTTTACTGGGGATTGAACCAATACCTTGTGTCAGATTAACTCTGAGGCTAGGAAAGTAGAGGTTTTGTTCTGTTTTGCTTTGTTATCACTTGGTTTACAAGTGTGGCTTTTAGTTGAGCGTTATTTTTTTGTATCTGTTGATGAAGAAGAAAAAAAAAAAAAGGAACAAACGGTCAGATTTTGACATATTTGGAGTTTATTGCCTTACTTTTCCAAGATAAGCTTTCTGAAAAAAGCCATTGAATCTTGGTTGTATAGCCCACTTGACAGAAATGCAACGTTGACTACTGATCCTTCCTCCTCCAAAACTGCAGTGAAAAACGAGGAGTTAGAATGTGAACCTCAAGAAAAAGGCAAAAAAAATCAGGTTTTTCATCTGAACTGAGGCCACACTACTGAATGATGAGTTCAGTAACTCAAGGAGGAGCAAATGTAATGCTTGAGTTGAAGAAGTCATAAGCTAATTCATGCTATGAGTTTCCATCTCACAGACTTCTATTGATATGAAAGATGATGTACACTTGTAAGGAAATGGTTATTGTCAAGACTTCAGCTATTGGGTCATGTGGTTTTCCACAGTGCATCCCAGTGTATCAGGCTTCTGTGCAACTGTAAATTACGAATTTGTATACCGATGAGAAATACTAAACTGCAATACACAAAACATACCCAAACTTGGATACCTAAAAGAAAGCAATATTTCACCATTAAATTGGAATGCAAATCTAACCAGAAAGTTTTAATTTGCATTTTTCCACCAAGGCTAACTCCTGAGAGAGTTTTTTGTTTGATTGATTTTTTACTTAAATCTTTGTGTTGATATGCCCTCTGTTTCTATTGTATCTGGGTCTCTGTGTAGAGGTAGGTCTAAATAAGGATGAACTCTAAGTTACCTAAGTCATGTAAATTCAGAAATCTGTCACATAGAAAGTTGACGTGTAGCTCTTTTTCAAGACTCAGTGTAAATTCACCTCTGCAAATATTCAGATGATTTTGTATCATCATAATGTTCCTATGATAGAAATCTCTGATTAGACTTAAGGAGTGTCTAAATAAGGAAACAAACCTTGATTTTTCTTAAAAGTTGGCTTTGCTCTATATAGGTCAGTGGGATTCTGATAATATCTACCACCTCTGGATCTTATTCAAAGACGAGACCTATTTTCCTGTTTTTCTTTGGGGGTTATTTGAAAATGAGATATCAAATTGTGCAGAAATGCATCATGAGGTGTCAAAGTATTTATCCTTATTTTTCTCTATGTATTTCCAGAAAACATTGGTGTACAAGACAAAACAGAAACACTCAAGTAAAGTTCTGATTTTATTTTTTTTTTTTTTATACCAAACATAAAATTCTGATTAGTATCAGGCTTTTTTTCTTGAGGAAGCTTAAAATGTCAATAGAAAAAGGAACTCAGTATATATGTTTAGGAGTCCAACACTTAGCAGCATTACCATAAAATACTTAGGAAAAAAATAAAAAAACGTCAAAAAAACCATAGAGGATCCTTAGGGTTCAACCCTATGAAGTTAATTAAAATATTTCTATAAATCTAGTTATTTTCATTGAATTATTAAAGGATGTTAAGGTTAGCATTCATTTTAGTAATTATATATGCAGGAGTTGGCTGTTCTAAGACACTTGGTTTAGCTCTGTCTCCAATTAATAAAGCTAAATGGTAGATCAGATGTCTAAGATATATGGAGTGAGACATCTTTTGGGAGAGCTCATCTTTCTGCTTTGACTTTAAATGGGGCACAAATAATAAGTTTTAACTAGACAGCTGGCATGTGGATGGCTAAATCTGAGCCAAGGTTAACTGTAACTGATAAATAAAAGATACAAGCAGCATGTCAAGGACTTGCTTTAACTCTACTGCAGACCATCTGAAAACACATACAAACTAGGAAGTCCTGTACCAGCTATCTCTGCACTCATTTAGCAGTATCCTCACAAATTTGACACTGAGATTCATTGTACCATTGTAGAGGATGGGATCTACTTTGCCAGTATGGGATCTGATTTTGCCTGCCATGCATACGTAAACTCTCAAAATGATGAAAAAATAATTATCTGGGATTATCTGGAATCTGCTCAGAAACCAATATGAAGAAAGCAACACAACAGCCATGCCAAATCCTAAAGCAGCAATACATGTCTCATTCACTACCCAAGAAAAATGTTGAAGAAACTAGGGAGATGGCATAAATTGTAGTACTTCTGAGTGAACTAACACACTTAGGCCACTTCAGAAAACAGCCAGCATGGCTTTGAAATACACACCTACTACTCTTCAATTCCTCTTCTGTCTTGTACCTCTACACCCCTATACCCAACACTTCATAATTATGACTCAATATAGAGAGTTTAAAGAAAACCTTAACTGAAGGTCAATTCCTAACATTTAAATTCAATAGAATTTTAAAAAGATAGAAAAACAAAAGACCCTTAGAGGCAAAACACATGCAATTTTTATTAATTTTCAGAGTCTGTTTGATGAAAAAATGGCAAATATAATTCTCTCAAACCTTCTTTTTATTTGTTGGCCATTCATTTTAATGCCTCCAGCTTACAAATTGTCCTTAATGAGTAAATAGAACAATGCTGCTTAACACAATTTAATGGATGGGCAGAGTGCATAGTTTACAATAGGTGCAGTAAATGCTGAGCACTTCACAATCAAATAAGGAACAATCACAATAAAATTTCACAGAAGTGATTTTTTTTTTTTTTCCACAGAATATAGACCTCTAAACAAACCATGTTGTTAAGGTCACCTGGATTTTTTCCAGTGCAAATTAGACAACATTTTTATAATGACCCAAGAAAAATCAGTGATTGTAATCACCATAGTACTAATTCTTGATGATCTCTGAACCACTATTACAGGTTTTTAATCTATATCATTTATAAACATTAATAACATCCTAGTGGCACCAAGAACAGTATATGCGTTAACGGATTAGAAATTCTGTACACCTTTAATACAAATTAATGGTATTGGTTGAAAAAAAAATAGTACTGAGTTACACAGTTGTGTTTTCAGTTGTGGATGTCAGGGACAAGTATGTAACTGAGGAAGGTAAATGAGGGAAAAACAGGAAGAAAGATATTTAATATCATTAACCAAAATTATCGTCAGAGGGGGTGACTGAATGAACATGCCTTAGTCTTGCAAAATACTTGAAATTATTATTAGAATATTGCAAGCTACTATCTGTATGTACTAGTTATTTAACCAATTCTTTGTGAATTCTGAGTGAATAAAATATAATCCTAGAACTATTTTAGACTTTTTATGGTTCCGCCAGTCATCTTGTGATCAACATATATGTAAAGATCTTGTCCATACTCAGTACTTCCAGGGACAGCAAAAACGTTTTACTTTCATTTCCATTTTTTTTTCTTTTAGTCACTAAAGTCTATTGTTTTATGAGGACTTAACAATTCTCAGTATCTTTGTAAAAGTTTTGGGTGACCATGTAAAATCAAACTCAGAAAAAAAGAAAGGAAAAATAAAATTGACCTTACATTTAGCCAAAATAATATTGGAAGCAGAATGATATGAAAAATACTATAAATCTAATATACACCAACTTCTCAAAATGTATTGTTCCTGGGGCCAAGGGGATACCACAAGTTAAAAATATATAGGAAACAGAAGAATATTTCCTGCCCTGAGAGCTAAGATATGTTATTTAAGCCTGTCTCTACTGTTTAATGGTAATATAGCAGTCCTGCACCCACTGCATGCATCTTCTTTATGCAAGTTTTCTGATTAGAAAAGTTTGTCTGATTTCATTAAAAATAAGAAACATTATATATTTCATGCTAGCTGTAGACTTTTGTGGCATTTGATGTAGAAAGCTATACAAAAGCAGAAATAAAAATTGGGAAATGTGTCATAAATGAACCTAGAAATGAAGCTGGAATTAAAGGACTTATTTTCCATTTGTAGAAAATAAACAACTTGTTTTGAGATGAAGATGATAAATGCAAAGTCATTGCTTCAAATATTTCGAATGACTAGAATTGGATGGAGATTTTGCCTGAAAAATGTGAACTGAAAGAAAACAGAAAGAAAAAAAAAATCATATTTTAAAGTTTGTGCTATAACATCATATCTGGAAGTGGGTAAGGTGCTGGCCTCTTGACTCCAGTCATTACACAGAAGAGAGAAAGTCAAGTCAGCTGCTGTCTGAGAGCAGGAAATATGATGGCCCTCCTACAGAGTAAGAAAGACTAAGAGGACTGTGTGATCAGACAGCCCCTAGGAAGCAGCTTTTATAACTGTCTACATAAAATTAAAAAGGTTTTTTTTTTTTTAAAAAAAAAAAGAAAGAGAAAAAAAAAAAAGCCCTGTTGCTGTTCTGACAAACCTTAAAGACTCTGTATATGCTCCATGCAGTCAGTAGTCTTGGGAGCAAATGCTTCTGCTTTAGTGGTGGGTCACAGCTAGTTTCAGCACTGGACTGAAAGCTTCAAGTTTAGCATGGCTGAGCATTTACTCAGCTTTATGCAGAGGCATTTGAATCTTGTGAAGGCAGACTTGGATGTATGGACTGAATACTTTTAATATAGCAACAACAAGAAAAAATCTGTGAGAGCAAACAACTGAAACTTGTTTGCTGGACAAAGTAAGAATGGATGAAACTCTTCATCTAAACAAAGAGTAGAATGCATAATGTACAGAAATACAAACTCCACTTACCAATCTTGACCTGAATCTTGTTTTTTCTTCTTTCTGCAAAGAATTTTTTGTTCACAATCCATAGTAAATTTGTAAGAAAAATGTGATAAATAGTTAGGATAACAGAAACTGTTTGCTAAGAGGAAGGTCTAAACTTCAGTAGGAAGAGTTCAATTGGTATCAGTGATTTTTGGATTAAGACACAGATTCTCATCTTTAAAAGACCTGGACTCTGGGGAAATTCACAACAACCAGGAGAGGCTTGCTATCAATAAACTTTTTTAAAGACTTTAACCAGATTTTGCTGAAAGAACCATAAGGAAGGCAGACGATTTGTGTTGCAGCAGAAGTTACAATGAGAAATAATATTTATAGTTAGTAGCCATTTCATCTTTGCATTGAACACTGTAAAATCACCAACCAAAAAGAAAATGTTTCGTGTAGTTTGCATTGTAAATGTAGGATCATGCAAAATACCTGAATTCAAGAAATTGTGGAAACCTGAGCTCACAAGTACATAGTATGATTCTTATAGCATCATGTTTTATTCTAACATTGCTAGCACTTACTTAATTTTGATCCTGTACAAAGAATAATAAGCCATTTGAATCCACCCCTAGCCTTGGAGCAAGTAATATCCATTACTGCAGTGACATTCACAAATTTCAAGATGATGCAAGATTGTTTGGAAATCTTTGCATTGTACTTGTAAGGGGATGTACACACTTTTCACAAAGACGGATTTCACTAATGCATGTTTCTCCATTGCCATATAATTAATTGTTTCTCTGTCAGCAGCACATATAAACTCTAATAGAGATGGAGGCCTCATGTGAACAAGGCACTTCACAAATGTCTAATGAGTGACTAACTCAGACCTGAACTATTTATTAACAAAATAGGAAACAACGCAAAGGCTTCAACTATTTTCTAGAATAGGAAAATAAAGTGATCATTCCCTATAATTTCTTAAGTCTTTAATAAAACATGCAGAGACCTAGATTCATATTTTCATCTACTTGTTAATTTTGTCAGGAAACAACTATGGATAGTAAATGATGAATGCTAAATATTGACTTTTGCTTCCTTTGACACCTTACATGTTTTTATAGCTGATACCGAATAAGAAAATGACAGACAAAATAAAAAAAACAGGATACTTTTGAAAACAACATTCACTAGAAGACAGCTTTACCTGAAATTTCTTCATTCTTACCTCTTCCTTTCTCCCCACCCTCTCCCTCCCTCCCTTCGTTCCTTGCTTCCTTCCTTCCTCCCTCCCTCCTTTCTCTTCTCTCTTCCTTTCTTTCTCTCGTCATCAGCTCCAGTCCAAATGCATACCTCTGCCTTTTCTGCTCTCCCGCAGTGACAGGAAACAGAAGAAAATTGATGCACTAACAGTTCTAATATGACATTAGAAAAGTGACTTTTTGATTTTCAATTAACCTTGTACAAAGACAAAATATTTAAATTCACCCGTTTGTTCTTGTCTGTATATGTTAGCCAGGCTAGTGTTGGTAGGAGTGAACAAGAGGGGCTGGTCTAGGGAGGGGGAAATTGGCATCTCATTCAAGCACTCCACTGCTATTTGCACAAAACAAGACAAGACTACCCTGCAGTAATTACTCTCTGAAGGGGGAAACAGGTAGGAGAAAGAGTGCTCTTGTCATTGTTTGACTTAATTGTATGCTTTTATGAGCCGTCTGGCTGGAATGATTAAAGTTACTTTTAACATTTCCTTTCAAAAGAATTTTATTAGAGCTTTCCCAGCAGGGCTGCTTACCAAGCAGCAGGACCCTTTTCTTCTGTGCAGCCCCCTGTTCCTTGAGCATTCCCCTCTCCTCATTGCTCTTCCTCCCTCCTTGAACGCGGGCATTGTTCTGTGTGTCTAAGAGAAGCCAGGCTGGATAATGTAGCATAAAGTCAATTTTGTGTACATGCTAAAATGAATAAAGAAACAAACAAATAGATAAGGCTAAGGGAAAATATGAATAAGAACAGCTTTTCCCAAGATGCTACTCTTAGGAGAAGTGAGCCAT
Source organism: Pezoporus occidentalis (assembly GCF_034315485.1). Lineage (NCBI taxonomy): Eukaryota > Metazoa > Chordata > Aves > Psittaciformes > Psittacidae > Pezoporus > Pezoporus occidentalis. Next base: position 18,914 of record NW_026913488.1, on the reverse strand, counting down.
TGCCACATAGTCTGTTTTTCCTTCAGTTAGCTTAAAGAAAATACCATTACAAGAGAGAAAAGGTTCATAACATACCTACAGAGCAGGCTACAGATCAGGTCAAGACTATTTCTACAAACATTTTTACTTTAGAAAATAAAAAAGTAAAGTTATGTGAAGTGAAACATATTTCTTGGGAATAGATGAGTCTGAAGAATGATATCTTAATGTCATTTCTTGGATGTAGGTTTTCAAATGTCCACATTTAAATGCACTTTAATTTATATCACCCAAAAATAAAGAAAAAAAAACCTCATATTTTTATATATATATGTATATATATACATATATACACACAGAAAACCAAAACAAGAAAGATGGTCATGGATTGTGGGAATTAAATTGTCTCTTTTTCCATCATACCATCCAGGACCCTCTATTTGTGGATAATTTGGGTCCCTGTGACATTAACAGTCTATATCCAACAAACCGCAGAATGATAGATGAGGATAGGTTACCTAAATATCTTTTCCCTCATTGAATGTACACTGTCAAACAATCATTTAAGTGCTTTTGTAAGGAAACACTACACACTTGCACAGTAAAAACCACAAACTGTTCTTTTGTGCCTTTCTATTAGTATTAATTCATTGGCATTTCTAACAAGCACAGCCTAAATTTTCATTTTGTTTTCCTTGTGCCTTAGGAGAAAAGAAAGGAAAATGAAATCAGATAGTTTCACAGGGAAATGGTTCCTCCTTTACCTAAATAAAATCCCCTAAGATCCTTGAACTTGATTTTTTTTTTTTTTGCAATTTTACTATTTACATAAGCATTTACAAACTTTATGCACCAGTTGCACACTTTCTATACATTATGTCAAAATATATGAGCATCCCTTCTACAATACCACCAGATTCAGCCTTGCTTGATTTTTCAACTGCCTGGGAAAGAAAACTGATTTGTGCTAATGTTTTAAGGTACCTGATGTCAAACTCTTAGCTTGCAAACCTTTCACACCTGACACATTAATGCATTGCAGGTCAATTGCTCTTCTGATTCCATTAAAAGAAAAAAGATGCCCTTTCATACATGAATGTAAATCATAATATATTTAATTTACTCTCACATCCAAATTCCAAAGTCCAAAGTCCAAACCATTTTTATGTCTGCAGCAGAAAAAAAAATTTATCTGGTATTCTTGAAGCTTGACTTGATTTCTACTCATGCACCCCCACAGCCATTAGCAAGAACATCCTTTGGATATTCAACACATATCTGAATATAATCAACAGTATCAAATATGTAAATGATTGTGACACCACCCTCTTGTGTCAAAAATGTTTGTGGCTCACCATAATCAACATTTGGAAGTTGCTTCTTCTGCATCTAAAGTGAGCTCTGTTCCTCAGCTCACTGAAAGAAAACTATATTTGACAATAGATTAATTTCCCTTTTTGACCTGCTATACTATGTGTATATTAATTAGTCAAAGACAGAAAATAGAAATTGAACTTAGGTCATTGATTTCTGAATTAAATTATTTGGACATTGGTTTATTTTCAACGAGTTTGTTTGCTCATCTACTACATGAAAAGCTTGAAAAGATTTTAGGGATCAAGAGATGAATATCAAACTATCTGAGTACTTTTGTGTTCTTTTCTCTCTTGAAGATCTTCAAAAGGTGGAAAATGTGTTTTCTTTACAGGTCGTATCAAATGTATATTTTACTTTGAAAAAGGTCTTTTTTTTTTTTCCTCTCATGTTTTCACCATTCTTTGTATGTTAAAGTTTATACTGATGTCCTGTATAGAACAAACATAATAATTAAACATAATAATTTGCTGTAACTAGCTTTGCGTTTTAGCACAAACTCCTTCTTTGAGTAATGGAGTATAGTTAGTGTCCCTGAATGGTTCTAGAAGGTTACTGCCTATATAACCTCAGGTAACCAACTAGAGTGGACAGAAGCTGATATTAAATTGTCTGTATAGGATATGCTGTTACTTCAAGAGGTCACATCACTCAATACCTAAAGTTTCAAAGCTCTGACGTTTTCCTCAGGTAGCAGGCTGAACCCTATACCTAGTCTTCTTTTCTGAAAACAGAAAAAGTGAGGTTAGAAACTTGAGAACCAGTGCAACAGTATATTTGTACACTACATTTTCCATGGAAGCTTTATTAAACAAACACAATTATTCGCATCTCTAAGTGCCCTGAATGCACTAATATGTTTGGAACCCTACCCTTACATGAGCTACCTCTGTAGGAAGTTAATAAGTATCATGTGTAGAAACTATTTCTATGTTTTCCAAGTGGAAATACCTGAAAAAAATTGCAACTTATTGCTGGCCTCATGGAAAACAGAATGCCTGACTTGAGCAATGTTTTTTGCTACAATTTATAAAAAGTTCTAGGGTGACTAACAGCGAATTGTATTAAACTAATAATCAACAACAAGCTGTAAAGTCTATCCAACAAAATTAAGAAGTATAAGAAAGTGAAATATGATTTGGCCTTGAACAGGCTTTGACTCTCTTATTCCCAGACTTTGCAGGCATTCTGAACATCATTACACTTTAACCCATTCAGGATAATGTTGTGCGATAATAGTTAATAATACTAACATTTCATCCATTTCGTTTATATTTAAAATCCCAATGCAAGAAAGCCCATCATCATCAGAGTAATGCTTTCACCAAAAAACAAACACTGAACTTGTGTTAGATGCTCTTATTTGTGCATTATGAGTAATCAAGTACTGAACCATTCTTCATAGCCTTTGTCTTCTAGCCTCTAAAAAACCCTCAAAAAAAAACTAACCAGAAAAAAAACAATCCCAAAGCCCCTCGGTGTCTTTTGAAATCCTCTCATTATTTCTTAAGACCAGACAGATGCCGTAAAAAGGCAGCAAATACATAAACTGTTTCTTTCTTCTATAACTGCAGTTAAATAGGATGAAAGATCTTTGTCATGCTCTCTCTCTCTAACCTCATGCTTCAGGTCACTACAGTAATGATCTCTCACAGCTGGCTCCCTCATTAAGCTCCTTAGTGATTATATCTTACTAGTTCTCTTATGTAAAACTCAAAAATTAGACACATGATGAAATTACCTCTTGATTCATATTCATGTACACGTAGAGTTCAAGTATGAGACACATAACTTTATAGGAAACTTAGAACAAGTATTAGAAATGAATCTTACAATTTCACCAAAGCATACTCACAGAAAAAATGATGTAATACAGAAGGAGATTATCTGCGGCACTGAAGTTAAGGTATTGCACAGAAGATATTGCTGCTTCTGGTTTCACCACTAAAAATAGTATCTGCAGATCATTGGATTGAATATTTCCAAGGGTTTCTATCCTGAATACCATGTCTGTTTAATATTAGAAACGTTTTACCCTTATTAGTGAATCAATTAAAATATTACTGATTATTTTTACCTGAAATTTAAAAAAAGAAAACAACTAACAATCTTCCTCTTTGTAGTTTCCTGTATTTACACTTGGGACTTCATGATCTCCTGAAGTCTGTTGATATGTGTTTATTCCACTCTAGCAGAAGCAGTTGTCCTCAATTCAAGAAATGATGATATTGACAAAATAGATTTCTTTACTGATGTCTACTCATTACCAGTGATGAGGCCTGAGTGTTTTTTCAGTATGTTTTCTCCTATTTTCTTGAATGTCATTTTTCTCTTTTTTTAATAATTTTTACTTCCATGAATCGTTATGTTGCATAAGCACTCTTCTTTTTTTAATTAAATGTCCACATATTCATGTTTACTCTTAATGTTGTGAATAAGTACTTACAACACACTTCTGTAGAAACAAACAGAAAAATACAACCAGTATATTTTTAGAAATCCCCTTTTTAAAATACAAAACAAAACATATTTTGAATGCTTTTGACATCTAAATCTGTTTCTTCTTTAAAATCCAGCTATTGGTGAAATTATTTTCAAGTTACTAACTATTCAAGCAAATTCCTTTCTTATTCAAACATATTGGTCATGTCTGTGCCTATATTCATTTGAATATTACAATAACTTGAATTAATTGGTAATGACTAGTCCTAGGTACAGCTGTATGCAAAGAATGTAGCATCCATGAATTTGTGATTCAGCAACACAATCAAAGCAGTTAAGTTTCACATTTATTTTGTAACGTAATATAAGCACAGCTTTTACAACATGTGCTCTATAGCTTTCCATCTCCTAAGCTTGGTCTCAGGCCAATGGTGTTTCTTTGTCTCAAAAGTTTGAGTTGAATCGGTTCAGCCAGTTCTGAGTTCTGTGTGTAAGAAAAAATACAATGATGTTTCCATATGTTCCATTTGGGATTATTGCGGTTGACTAACTCCAAATGGCTGAAACTGGAAACATCAAATTTAGCAAGCCTATAACACTCATCAAGAAAGGACAGACAGCAAAGCCTCAAAAGAAACAAGATTTAAAGTTATGAATATTTAAATTTCTCATATTTACAAATGCATACAGAGCATTTTTTATTCTGTTTCTCATGGTGCCCTCAGGCTATCACCATTTCTTATACTGGGTGCACATCAAGTCCCTTTAGATTTAAATTACCTTAACTGCTCAAAGCCTTCCAGTGATAAGAGACTCAGCTTTTCAATATCTATTGGGAAAACCAGTTTCTCTTACACCTCTTGGTGTACCAAAAACTCGGGCTTCTTAGGAATAGTTTAACCCTTTAAGTAATTTAAACCTTTAAGAGATGAATGAATTTTTGGCAAATTTGCCATAAAAAGGGGGTGAAAGATGGTTGCAACTTGGGTAGTCAGCAGCATAAATTTTCCTTGAAATTTATTTGATGTTTCCACCCAAATTAAAAATCAAATTTTGACTGTTGAGGCACAGTAACATACAGAAACACATTTTTAGGTATAATTGTAACTTCAAATGTCTCATGTTCTCCCATAAATACATGAACGCACTGTTCCCTTTCCTTTTCCCTTTCCATTTCCATTTTTCCTTTTCCTTTTGGTTTCCTTTTCTCTTTCCCTTTCCCTTTCTGTTTCCCTTCCCCTTCCCAGTATCTTGTAGAATGCACTTCTACATCCATGAGCCTACTCAAGGGTAGAGCATGCCCCTCAGACTGACTTCTGCAGAGAGTTTTCAGCCATTTTTTAAAATGACTCTTCCACAGAGAAGGGAGGAGCCCAGCAGTTCCCAGACCACACTGCTGGATTTAGCTACAGGTAAAGCTGTTAATTTCCTGGGTGGCAGATTGCTGATGGGAAAAATGTAGTTATGGTACTATTCTCTTTTTTTGACATAATGAAAGGAAGGTCAGCAGTTATTGCCTCTGAACGAGAAGCTATGGTAGAGGTGCTACTGCTTCAGAGAAGGTAATTTCCATCAACAGCAATTGTTTGCTTTTCATCCAGTGATGAAAACCTTTCAATGGTAGGGTTAATTCCTTCTTTTCTTTCACATATTTCTACCCCTTTCCATTTTTTCTGTTGTTTTGTTTGATTATTTTTTTTACCTCCACTTGCCATAACACAAACATCCCAACACTGCTTACTGACTGGAGAGGTAAAGTTCACTTTCCCTCACACTGCTGAGAGCTCTGGTTTTTGCTTTCACTTCCATTCAGAGTCTTGTGCTATAATTCCAGAGAATAATTAGGGATATTCCATACAGGTTGGACTTCTGATTTTTTTTTCTCCCTGTCAAGTTTCAACTACTTAAAATAGAAATGTTTAATAAAGGAAAGAGAACGAATTTTGATGCTACTAACTTTTAAGCTATTTAAGTTGTAGCTGTATTAACTGTAATGCAAGTGAACCTTGGTCTGCGAGCTGCATGATCAAATGCAGTTAGAGAATAATTTAGACCAGTAGAATATTTCAGTAATGAAATAGATTTTCATTCTATGTATATTTAAATCTCTCACTTGTTCTTGAGAGTCAGGTTCCATACAGATTGTAAGTTCCTGAACAAACTTAGAATAAATTGTTCCTATCACTAGCTGGCACTGCCAGCTGTTGATTCCCAAACCTATAATATCTTGCAAGTGTGACAGAGTGTGATAGTTTCCAGAAACTTGTACAGATAACTAGCATATAAATATCCAGACAAAAATTCTTTGCTAGGAGTAGCTTTCTGGACCAACAGCTCTTCCTACACTGTTCTTATTACAGGACTATTTTCAAATTATTAAAAACACAGAAAGGGATCAGAGGTCAAAATACTGATCACTGTAGCATCTTCAATTTTATAGCTCAAATGATTGAACAGGTGATTGTGTATTAGAACTTATATATTTTATTTGTGAACAAACCTATGACCAAGTACTATAGCCTGAAAATACTTAAAGAGAGTTTATAAATGTAACATCTGTGAAAAGACTTAAAATATTAATCATGTTGTTGCTTTCCACTATATTTTTAAATTCTATTCCCTCACTATTCATTTTATTTCTGGGTACTGACAGCAGTCATTTCATCTGCCATTGGAGCCCAGACACTTAAACAATTCACTGCATCCGCATATTCCCTTGATTTTTGATAACAAGACTTGATCTGTTTCTACCAGACATCTTTCCTGCTTATTCTACAACCTTCATTCTTACTTGCAGATTTTACGACATCAACATGCTTTCCTTTACTGTGCTTGTTTAACTATTCCACAAGTCTCTGTTTTCCCCTTAATAATGCCACATTATTTAAATATTTATGCTTATTTTTGTTAAGAAATGTTTTTTCCCGTGTTATAGTGATGTTATATAGAAGCACCACAGTGTTATAAAATGTTTATATGCAATAACATGTTTATAGCATTTTGGCATGCTTCCATTTTCTTCTAAGGCAAATATTAATTGTATCTTGCTTAGTATGTTTCTATTTTGTGGATTCAGCAGGACTTTCATTGGATAAACCTCTAAAAAAAGCAGAGAAACCCAAAGCCTTAAGTCATAGCACAACCAATATGGTTTGTCAAATTTACTTATTCTACAATAAAAGTTCACACATATTTTTCAATATAAGCTCAAGGTAAGCCTGGGGTAAAAGAAATGTAAGTGACGCGGAGGAAGAGTGTGCCTGTGTAAACCCACTCAACACCATCCATTTTGGTGTTAGATACATTACAAGTCTTCTTTATCTCTTAGAAATAATGGCTAAAACAAGGTCCACTAAATGAATGGGTACATAAATAAATATATCTCCTTTCCCTTCACTTACTAAAAATGGAGTATATTTCTAAAGTAGACTTCAATTACTGCAACAAAAATCACAATTAAGCCCTCTGTTGCAGTGACCAATGTGTCAGTTCTAACGGCAGGAATCTTCCAAAAATGAAGGATGCAAGTCAACAGAGAGGTTAGCACTACTTCGAAAAAAAACAGTTCAGTGATTTCAAATTAAATTACTGTGAATTTTTTTGTGCATCATAGTATTTGCTTATTTGACCTTTTATTTCATTTCAAAATTGAAAGAGCTGTCAAAACAGACAGATTTATGATGAGCAGAATTTCTACTTTTTGATCAACACTAATAAGGCATATTTCATGGGAACACATCACTACAGCTATCCAAACCATCTCAATTACTATTGATTAGAATATATCGCTAACAGAATGATGTTACCAATTAGTCTCTGAATCTATTAAAAAAAGTGAGGTTGAAAAATTATGAGCATCCCGATCATTAAGAGTTTCTCCTGACTGTATCAGTTACTAGTTTAAATCCTGAAACAACGGAGCTAATATAATTTTTTGTTCTTTTTTTTTTTATTTTTTATTTCCTCTACTGGGTCTTGGAGAACTGCATTTCTTTAGGAAAGCCTGTCTCATGTTTAAAACATTTTTAACCTAATGATAGTTTGTGCCAGTGAGTTCCACCAGCCTATTAATAAGTTTAATTTAAAATAGCTTTTCTTTTGATCATTTTTGATCTATTGTCTTTAAAAAACCCTTTTTGTATTTTCAGAGGCATGTGGAAGAATATTCATGAATACCTAATGCCTTTTCATAATACATATTGCTCTGTATATAACCCCTACGCTATTTTTGTTCCTTTCCAAACTAAACAGTCACCACTGCTTTAATATCTCCTAAGTAGCTGGAATTTTGAGGTTAGACAACTACAATATGCAGGTTTCAAAGCAACATTAAATAGAGTGTTTATTTAAACATCCCTGAAATCTGTTTGTCTACTTGACCTAACTACTGACTTAAATGCAGTAAGAAGGCATTTTAACACCATTAGTATCTGGATTCCAGCCAAAGAAAAGCTCCTTACTTTATATCCCTTTAGACTGCATTGATGAAACAGCTTAAAAGTAGGTTTAGTATCACTTAATTCATTTTAAATTGTAAGGTAACTCCCAGACTGAATCACAGTGAGACAAAACACAAAGGTCTGAAGGTTAAAGGACCTGTCCCAGGTTGGAGTTTTCCTAACACATACAACAATATTATGGCTTAGATTTGGACAATCATAAAATAATTTAATCCTATATGGCCTTTGAAATTGTTTTGAGGAGACTTTTTTTTCCTCTTTCACTCCAAGATGATTTTTTTTTTTTGGCTCTCTTGTGTTAATGCGTTTAGCAGAGTGAAATTAAGCAGTCCAGATTTCTAATGCAAACTGCTCAGGGACAAGATGCTAAGTGATTCTAAGTGTTTTGTTGAGAGCCACTGTTTAAGTAAACATTACAAATTATGGTTGTGTAGTTTATAACATAGATTGAAGCCCTTGAGCAATGTATTATTCATAAAATACGTCACTTTATCAGTTTGATCATGTTCCTTTTCTTTGAAGAAGAAGATGACAAGGATTTTAGTACTGTTACGGAGGCAGCATGTTAAATGTCAGGAAAGACACATTTTCCTTTCCAGACCTGGTCTTTGATTATTTGGAGAAATGATGTGATTTTCTCAAGATGTCCTTTCATATGCTATAACACATCTAGCACAATTGGCTAATAAAAAATATATTACACACTAATTTCGACAGCATAATTCATGACATCAGAATTTTGTTTGTACTTTATTTAAATTTTATCTGTAGTTTTATTTGTATTTATTTTTATTTATATAAATGAAAAGTATTTGTAATTAAAACCAACAACAACAAAAAGTCCATGACAACATGGCCACAAGGAGCTATACTAGAATGCATCAAATAAAGTTTAAGAAATACTCTTGCAGCTTGGATCTATTTACGTAAGGATGTATTAGGTTCTATCATCACTCATAGTTTCTAACTGCAGTTTAGGTTCTATTATAACTCATATGATCAACATAAATCTTAAAACCAGGTATCTGTGAGTTATAATCGCAGTCCTTTTCTGGTACCCTTACTGGATGTGAATATGGGAAAGGAGAAAATGTTCATGCAACACAGGAATTTCATGATGTAGAATCATAGAATCATAGAATCGTTAGGGTTGGAAAGGACCTTAAGATCATCTACTTCCAACCCCCTGCCGTGGGCAGGGTCACCTTACACTAAATCATATCACCCAAGGCCTCTTCCAACCTGGTCTTGAGCACTGCCAGGGATGGAGCATTCACAGCCTCCCTGGGCAACCTATTCCAGTGCCTCACCACCCTAACAGGAAAGAATTTCCTTCTTATATCCAACCTAAACTTCCCCTGTTTAAGTTTTAACCCGTTACCGCTTGTCCTGTCACTAGAGTCTCTAATGAAGAGTCCCTCCCCAGCCCCCCTATAGGCCCCCTTCAGATACTGGAAGGCTGCTCTGAGGTCTCCATGCAGCCTTCTCTTCTCCAGGCTGAACAGCCCCAACTTTCTCAGCCTGTCTTCATACGGGAGGTGCTTCAGTCCCCTGATCATCCTCGTGGCCCTTCTCTGGACTTGTTCCAACAGTTCCATGTCCTTTTTATGTTGAGGGCACCAGAACTGCACACAATACTCACAAGAGCAGAGTAGAGGGTCAGGATCACCTTCGACCTGCTGGTCATGCTCCTTTTGATGCAGCCCAGGATACAGTTGGCTTTCTGGGCTGCAAGCGCACACTGCCGCCGGCTCATGTTTATTTTCTCATCCACCAGCACCCCCAAGTCCTTCTCCACAGGGCTGCTCTGAATCTCTTCTTTGCCCAACCTGTAGCTGTGCCTGGGATTGCTCCGACCCAGGTGTAGGACCTTGCACTTGGCGTGGTTAAACTTCATGAGGTTGGCATCAGCCCACCTCACAAGTGTGTCGAGGTCCCTCTGGATAGCATTCCTTCCAGCGTATCAACCGAACAACACAGCTTGGTGTCATCGACAAATTTACTGAGGGCGCACTCAATTCCACTGTCCATGTCAAGGAAGCAACACTGTTTCTGTAGTTGTCTTATATGTGCATATGTTGTATTCCTTGATGACAGGCTAATGTTAGCATGGATACACATTTGATATCTGCCAGGTTTATGTAAGGAAACACGGGCAATGAGCAAGCTTAGGTGCTCTATACTGAGTGTATCATAGAACTGTATCTCAAGAGCGTTTATGGTTGCAGCCTGCATGCATTCATCTTGGGGAAATATTTTGAAAGAGAAGGAAAGATGAGGGTAAAAATCTTAAGGGACAAATAGGGTTTTAATTATTGTAACTGACAACATGATTTTGCACAAAATATTTTTCTTGGCTACTTGGCAATAAATAAATTTCTGACACATGTAGTAACACACTAGTAAACCAGTATTAATAATAAACATAATGATGGTTTCTCTATCTGGGCTTTACCAATTTTAACTTTTTATGTTCACCTTTTAATCAAGTGTCCTGGGTTCAGCAGTAGCAGTCATTTTTCTCCTTCTTGGTAGCTGGTGCAGTGCAGTGTTTTGACTTTCGGCCTGGGAACAGAGCTGATAACAATGATGTTTTGGTTTGGCCAAGGACTTTGTGAGCCTCATGCTCTGCCAGGGAGGAGGGGAAACTGTGAGGAAGCAGAGACAGGACACCTGACCCAAACTGACCAAAGAGGTATTCCATACCACAGCACGTCATCCCCAGGATGTAACTGGGAGTTAGCCGGAAAGTGCTGGGAGACTGGGGGGGTTGGAGGAGGTATGGGTAGGTGCTTGGTCAGGCCTGGTGGCAGAGTTATCGGTCAGCTGGTGGTGAGGTGATATATTCTCTTCCCTTGTTATTTCCTTTATCATTATTATCATTGGTGGTAGCCGTATTGATTTGTGTTATACCTTAGTTACTAAACTGTTCTTATCTCAACCTGTGGGAGTTGCATTCTTTTTGACTCTCCGTCCCCCCGGGAGAAGGGGGAGGGCAAGAAGGGGGGGTCCTCTATTGTTGTCAGCCCGACACCACCCACTGGGAGTGAGTGAGCAAATTGTCTGACTGGGTTTAAACCACGACATAAAGTTTCATATAATCTTAAGGTAATCTTTACATGTTATTTGTGAAACTAATTATTTATTGCCCAATTCTAACTCCCTTCTCCCAGTGCTGATTAGCATAGAATCATAGAATGGTTAGGATCGGAAAAGACCTCAAGATCACCTAGTTCCAACCCCCTGCCATGGTCAGGGACACCTCCCACTACACCAGGTCACCCAAGGCTCTGTCCAACCTGCTCTTGAACACTGTCATAAGTTTTCCCTTTTTTGGTCTGTGACTACATGCATATTCTTACTGAAGGAATACAGACTTTGTCATAACTGCTGTTTCCATAGCGGAAGCTAGTGAAAGTCATAGTTTCTGATGACTCTCATGTTGCATTTTACTACTTCTTTTGATACATAACATGCTCAATTAATTTTGTTCTTCAGTACTATGTGCTAGATGAATCATATGTACCTTAATTTGTGATACAGTTGCCTAGATTAAAGTTAGATGGCAAGGATATGCAATGCCTTATCAGTTGATTTTCAATTAGTTTCCTCCTTGGAGTCTTCCTTCTCAGGTATGAAATGATGGTAGAAAAGACCTAATTCACACACAGGATAAAAAAGGATTCTTCATCTTCTGCAAATAGTCACCAATGTATATCTAAACATATGCAGTGTTATATGATAAATCATATAATTGTTGCTTGCTGTGTTTTTTTTGCTGCCCTAAGTAATGGTCAGGTTGGTAATCATGCAAGTTGCCTCCTACTAGGCCAGCAAAATTATCTTCTCCACACTAATCATCAGTATCATTGACCTTTGTCGTAATACTTGGGTTGTTCATATCTATATCCCATTAAAAATATCACCCCACGACCACCTTTTTGTGTCTGTTAAAGTCATGTCAGAAAGAATCATTGACTTCTTGTCAAACACATCAACCTTCTGCATTAATACAACCACGGATGCCTCACTAGTCACTCAGCAAACAATGCGTGATATGCACCAGGCAATGAGAAGTGAGCGAGGGATCCTTGGAGGACCCTGCCTTTTTCCAGGAATGAATTTGATGGTGACAGCGATAAATAATACAGGACGCATGATATGCTTTCTCCCCTGTCATGGACTGTGGGATTGGATAGACATTGTTCATTTGTTTTCTCTTTCTCCTCCCTCATCTGCTCAGGAACACAGGAAGAAACTCATTTAATTTATTAAAAAAGTGATGAGATTTTTTAGCTTTCTGTTTGTTTGTTTTTTTTTTTTTCTCTAATTCCTCTTTTTGCCTTTGTTACTTAACTCAGAAACTTACACTGCACACAATCCCATATTGAGTGGAGATGTGTTCTCAATACTCCTTTTTAAATTAAAAGTTCATTAAATTTGAAAAAAAAATACGAAAAGTCCAAAAACTGAAAAAAAAAATAAAAAAAGTCCAAAAACTGAAACTTATTTTATTGATGAAAAAAGTGATGAGATTTTTTTAGCTTTCTGTTTGTTTCTTGTTTTTTTTTTTCTCTAATTCCTCTTTTTGCCTTTGTTACCTAACTCAGAAACTTACACTGCACACAATCCTATATTGAGTGGAGATGTGCTCTCAAAATTCCTTTTTAAATTAAAAGTTCATTAAATTTGAAAAAAAAATAAATAAATACAAAAAGTCAAAAAAAATACAAAAAGTCCAAAAATAAATACAAAAAGTCCAAAAACTGAATATTGTACAAATTATTAAAAAAAATGTTGGACTGCATGGGCTCTTTGGATCTCCAGATATTAGATATACCACTTTGAAGTAACTGAATTTGTCTCCATGTCACAGAATTTCCTTCATGGATGAAATGTTGATACTTACCCAATCTAAAATAGCTTTGAAGCTAAATTTATTAGGCTTTGGAAAAACTGCTTTAATACCTCTAAATGGGTGCAACTCTCTAATTGCAAATTATAATCATTATTTTTGTATTGCATCCATTAGCAAGCTCTCACAGGGGAGAAACAGAAATGTGAGGAAACAGAATTGGACAGTTCCAAGACCATATGTAAATAACTACAATTATAATACAAAAAAGAGAACTATAACAAATATTATTAATAATGATAGCATTAATAAAAACATAATTTTGGAAGGGATATAAGTTCATATGCTTCAGGGCATAAACAAATTTTTTACCTATAAGGTTTTAGGAAGAAACTTTGCCTTTGGGTAAATTGTTGTACTATTCATCTATTCCTCTGAAGCATCTGGTGCCAGCCATTGTTAAAAACTCATTCCAGGTTTGTCTATTTCTCGTGTGCTATGGCAATTTTTATGTTTCTGTGAGCTGAAATATAATTGCATTTACCTAAAACTAATTTCAAGGTAGAGATATTATCTGTGCCAACATTATGCTGGCAGGGCACTCTATAATATACCTCTGAACACAGAGCCAAATGCAGCCCTTTTGAAGATCTGCAGGCTTGGTCTGACAGTTTTGGCAGATGCCTGGTATACTTCAAGGGCGTTGAAGTCTTGCCAGATTTCCTTCTTTGATTTCCACAGATCTGAATGCACACATCTGGTTATGGGAGGGGTTATCACACATCTACATCTGCCAAACATGACCATGCTCTAACCCATGCATATTGCTTTAATTCTTCTGTACTTTCTTGTGACAGGCTAATTCCAGCAGTGAGTTATTTCAAAATTATTTAACAGGAAATATTAAGGAAAAATAAAAAGGGGGGGGGGGAGGGAAGAAAGAGGGAAAACCTGAGCATGACTGTCTGAATTCCCATTGCAGTCTGAGGGGTCCACATGCTGTTAGAAGGCTACTCACACAAAAACATGCCAACGAGTTAACATAGAAGCTCAGCTACAGAAAAAAAAAGAGCATGCAATTTTAGAATGAAGCTTAAAACACAATCATTAAACATAGATTGAGATGGATGCATTTTCTATATGAATGTAAAGATGGGAAAAATAAAATATAAACAAAAGGAAATTCAGAGAACTTGGAAGTAAGTATAGGCAATATAACAAAATAATAATTGTTAAATCTGAGCCATTAATTCTCAAGGAATAATTCCCTCAATGTATTCTTTTTCCTTTCTTAATCACACAAAACCCCAGGATTTGTATGTGAATTGTTGTTTTGTGATTCAGTCATGGTAGAAATAGACCTATATTTAATAGCTTTAAGTGTTTTAGATTCCAGAAGTATTTGGCATGCAAATTTTCATAGAATCATAGAATGGTTAGGGTTGGAAAAGACCTAAGGATCATCCAGTTCCACCCCCCCTGCCATGGGCAGGGACACCTCTCACTATACCAGGTTGCTTCAAAACCCTGTCTAACCTGGCCTTGAACGTTGCCAGAGAGGGAACATTCACAGCCTCCTTGGGCGGTCTGTTCCAGCGCTTCATTACTCTCACAGTAAAGAATTTCTTCCTTATATCTAACCTAAATCTCCCTATGTTTGAATCTATTACCCCTTGTTCTATCATAGAAATATAGAACAGTTAGTTAGAATGGACCTTAAGATCACCAAGCTGCAACCCCCCTGCCATGGGCAGGGACACCTCACACTAAACCATCTCAACCAAGACTGTCCAACCTGGCCTTGGACATCACCAGGGATGGAGGATTCGCAACTTCCCCGGGCAACCCGTTCTAGTGCCTCACCACCCTTACAGTAAAGAATTTCTTCCTTATATCCAATCTAAGGTCCTATCTAGTCTATCACTAAAGTCCTAGATGAAAAGTCCTTCTCCAGCATCCTTGTAGCTCCCTTTCAGATATTGGAGGGCTTATTGCTGTGATTAGGCCCATGCATCATGTGGTTAATTTGTTTTCTTCTGACTGTTCTGGGACTTTTAAGAGATAACAAGTGTAAATAGCAGGAGATTTCAGAGTCGCCAAAGCTTTGCATGGTGAAATATTTCTGTATATGCGCCCTAACTTGCCCCCACATACCATGCGTACTCTGGCTGCTGAAACTTCCAATAAATTACACAGATAGAGGAAGAACTGAGTTATGAAGGTCATCATCACTGCCCATCTTTGATTGATGCTGGGTTTTAATTGCTTGTCTTAAGCTCCACTGTATCTTACAGTAGAACATGTGGAGGACAGCAACAAAAGCACTAGATTGTAAAAGGAATGAGTGAGCTAAGTTATTTCTGTAGTAGTCAGCAAAGACTTTATTTTTGGTAGAGCTGAAGACAAACATGATTTTTTTTTTATTTTATTAGAGGGCTTTCTTACTCACAACAAAGAGAGAATAGAGGAAAAGATTTGTTGAGCCCTTGAATTATGGTCAAGATCTCATTGGGATCACCTGGTAGACCCTTAAGATTCATGGATGGATGGATGGATGGATGGATGGATGGATGGATGGATGGATGGATGGATGGATGGATTGGTAGGTAGGTAAGTAGGTAGGTAGGTAGATAGATTAGATTATAGATAGATAGGTGTCTTAAGATATAGATAGATGTCTTGAGATATATATAGAGAGAGTTATGAAGGTTGACTTACATGTACTTCTTCTCTGCATCTTAAATGCACTTAAATCTGATGGTAGACGGTTATTTTAAA
Organism: Pezoporus occidentalis; assembly: GCF_034315485.1. Lineage (NCBI taxonomy): Eukaryota > Metazoa > Chordata > Aves > Psittaciformes > Psittacidae > Pezoporus > Pezoporus occidentalis. Next base: position 3,026 of record NW_026913488.1, on the reverse strand, counting down.
TGGAGTGCAATATTTTTAAAGTGTGTAACAGGATACTAGACAGCTAATTGGAAGTTATGTTGGAAAGCATTATGTAAAAGCATATTTATTCTATCTCCCCACTTCTAAGTAACTGACAATTGGTAAAACAGTAGATATGGACTCTTAGAATTTGTTCTTCTCTCTGACATTCAAAAAGTAGTTAATCTTGTCTGGAAGTTGCTCTCTGATGGTGGGTTCACAACTCTAAATCCTAAAATAAGAGTTGTTTTCTTTCAATCCACAATGAGCATCTTACCTGCATTTCAGTGTCAGGGCTGAACTTTTCAGTTACTTTAATGGTTTCCTCCTGAGATTCCTTGAATTTCTTTGCCACACAACTAAGTGTCTGCAAATGATATTGCTAGGCAACTTGAATTTGTAGGCAGCACCCCTAAAAATGAGCCTTCAGTCACAGGTTATAATGATGACTGTTGAAATTCCCACATTCACCTGGAGAACACAGCTCTAAGTATTCAAATTGGAGTGATGAGTGGTGCATGCATGTCTAGCTGATTGACAAAGAGTTGTCTGAAGTACGGATATCAGTGAAGCATGAATCTCACAACATAAATGTAGAAGTATTGTGTATAATAATGTGAATAAAACCTAAAGAAAGTCAGAGGTCAGATCTGTACCTGATATAAATTGGAACACATCCACAACTGTTCTATACAAACTGAAGGTATGACCATGTAAAGTTTCTTTAAATGTAATGATTCTCAATTTATTTATTTTTTTTTCACTGAATATTTGCTAAGCTCTGTGAATGGGAAAAAAAAAAACAACAGACACCCTAAAAAATGTAGATCGTTTGTCTCCAACAATTTACTTTTTTTGTTTGTTTGGTGTGGATTCTTAAACTGCACCAAACAAAACACAAAAAAAAAAAAAAAAAGTTACTACCTGAATCATAGTCAAGCCTTATGATACTACCTAGATCATCTTAAAATATGATCTGGAAGAAAGACAACCTGCAACATGAGTTAATGTCATGATTTCCTATAAAGAGTAACAATTACCTGCAGAACCCTGTTTGTTTAAATTTCTTTTCCCTTCCACCTTTGACAAATTTTATCTTATAATCAAAGTTTTTAATAATATGAAAAAGCTTCTGATAACTGGCTTCTCAACATAGACCTCATTCTTTTGCAATTTAAAGAGTGAAATTCAAAAAAAAGAAATGAAAACAGATTAAAAAGATCCAAAGAGTATTAATTCTGAATGTCAGCTTTATTTTGGTTGTATCACAGTGAGTCAAATTGTGCAATGCACTGCTCTTTCAAGGTATGTTTTAACAAATTAGCACAAAGCTGTAGCTGATGATGATTCCAATGCACTAGGATGTGTATTACCATTTCTCCTGCTTCATTCACAGCAAATGGATTCCTTTGCTCTTGCACTAACACTTCACAAGGACTTGACTATGCTAAAAAGAATGCAATGTTGAAATTTCTTGTTGATAGATATAGAATATCTGGTGCAAAAGTCAAACACGTGCAAACTGAACGATTTCAACTAATTTTGTTCATTTTTATACTCAAATTAATAGATTCAGTAAGAGTTTAAATGTCTACTTAACATTAGACAGTATTATGACTAAATTCATCTACTCTGTCACAGATCCACTCTAGATAACTCATCTTGTGGGGAGCAGCAAAGCTGTTTCCAGCTAAGAAGAAGGGGTGGAGGTGACTTTTATTTCTGTCGTAAGTATGCAGGTCACAATATCTAGATTAGTAAAAAATAGTGACAATAATGGTGACTTTTGATTGTTTATATCAGCTATAAATTATATTCAGTTATAGATTATATTCAAATGATAGTGCAAAAATAAGCCAGCAAGGATTGGGAAGACTATGATAAGGAAGCTAAAAGCAGGCACATTGGGATACAGAATAAGAACTAAAGATGTTTCTGTATTTACAGAATCATAGAATAGTAAGGTGGAAAGGACCTCAAGATCATCAAGTTCCAACCCCCCTGACAGCGGCAGGGACACCTCACACTATACCATGTCAGACAAGGCTTTGCCCAACCAACGTTGAAGACCACCAGGGATGGAGCATTCACAGTTTCCCTGGAAAACCCATTCCAGTGCCTCACCGGCCTCACAATAAAGAATTTTCTCCTTATATCCAATCTAAACTTTCCCTGTTTAAGTTTGAACCTGTTACCCCTTGTCCTATCACTATGGTCCCTAATGAAGAGTCCCTCCCCAGCATCCTTATAGGCCCCCTTCAGATACTGGAAGGCTGCTCGGTGGTCTTCATGCAGCCTCTCTTCTCCAGGCTGAACAGCCCCAACTTTCTCAGCCTACGTTCATACGGGAGGTGCTTCAGTCCCCTGATCATCCTCGTGGCCCTTCTCTGGACTTGTTCCAACAGTTCCATGTCCTTTTTATGTTGAGGACACCAGAACTGTACACAATACTTAATCCAAGTGAGGTCTCACAAGAGCAGAGTAGAGGGGCAGGATCATCTCCTTCGACCTGCTGGTCACTCTCCTTTGTATGCAGCCCAGGATACGGTTGGATTTCTGGGCTGCAAGCGCACACTGAAGCTGGCTCATATTCATTTTCTCATCCACCAACACCCCCAAGTCCTTCTCCGCAGGGCTGCTCTGAATCTCTTCTTTGCCCAACCTGTAGCTGTGCCTGGGATTGCTCCGACTCAGGTGTAGGACCTTGCACTTGTCATGGTTAAACTTCATGAAGTTGGCATCAGCCCACCTCACAAGTGTGTCGAGGTCCCTCTGGATGGCATTCCTTCCCTCCAGCGTATCGACCGAACAGAGCTTGGTGTCATCGGCAAACTTGCTGAGGGCACACTCAATCCCACTGCCCATGTCAGCGACAAAGGTGTTGAACAAGACCAGTCCCAACACCGATCCCTGAGGGACACCACTCGTTACTGGTCTCCAGCTGGACGCTGAGCCATGGACCACATATCTTTGTGTGCGGCCATCCAACCAGTTCTTTATCCACTGAGTGGTCCGCCTATCAAATT
>NW_026913487.1:0-20259 GCF_034315485.1 Pezoporus occidentalis | reverse complement strand
GGCTTGGGTGACTAAACCCCCCCATTCCCCTCCGAGACGATCACACGCGTGCCCCCCCTCCTCCGCTGCTAACGAAGAACGAGTCAACTGCGATCGGTAACGGGTTTATTAACGGGGAACGAGGCCGAAACGGCCGCACCGCACAACCCCCACGTGTCTTCTGGGTCCTCCAGCGTTCGCGTCGGGCCCTGCGGAGGAGAAAGCAGCGGTGCCGGTGAGCTGAGCGGCCAGGCCCCACCGCAGCTCCCGGCGGAAGGAAGCGGCGTGTCCCGGCGTGTGAGGGTAGGACCGGCGGAGGAGGCCGCCGGCACCGAAGACTTCGCGCCGGTCGCTTCTCTGCCTCCGTAACATCACAGGCCCCGGCACGGGGCCGCCGAGGCCCGCCAAGAACGGGAGGTGAACCCAAAGCCCCCCAGACCCTCCCCACCTCCGCTCACCTCAGCGCGAAATGGCGGCTGCCGCACCTCGCACCGCCTTTTATACGCACTGCAGAGGGCGGGACTTCAAGGGAGCGCCACCAATCAGAGCGAAACCCGCGAAGAGAAGAGCCAATGGGAGGGAGAGGTGGGGAGGAGAGTTACCGGAAGTGGGGTCAAGCCGGAACCGGGTCCCAGCGCACGCGATGGGGATAGGGGGGAAGATCAACCGGCCGCGGACGGTACCGGCGGTCCCGGGACCGATAACGGGCTGGGGGGGGGGGGTGCTAAGGAGCCCGTATGGAGGAACATTAACCGTAACGGGGGGGGGGCTGATAGGGTAGAACTGGCTGAAGTGGGGGGGGGGGGTAGCTCCGTAGCGGTGCACTCCCGATAACGGTCCGTGTCCCCCATAGGAGCTCAAGAAGAAGCTGTTCAAGCGGCGCCGGGTGCTGGCGCGGGGGGCGCGGCAGCAGAAGCGGCGGTGAGTGCCCACCCCCCCCAGCCCCTTTCTGTGTGTTTGTGCCCCCCCCCCCCCCCCGGCCGTTACCGGGGCCTGATCGAACACCGGGGCGGGGGGGGGGGTGTCTCTGAGCTCAGGTTGCTCCCAAGAGGCAGCGACCCCGCGCAGCTCTGGGGGAAGCGGCGGCGGAAGGTGCTGAAGCGGCTGCGGGCGGCGGCCCGAGGGGGTGAGCACCGGGGATGGGGTCACCGGGAGAAGGTTTGGGGGGGGTGGTACAAGGGGACCGCTCCTGACCCGTGCTCCCGTCCCTGCAGTGCCCGTGTCCCCCCCACCCGCAGCCCCGGAGCAGGAGGGAGCCTGCGGGAAGCGGCCGGAGCCTGGGAGCGCCTCGGACGTGGAGATGGTGGAAGCGGCGGCGGTGGTGGTGGAGGGGGGTGACCCCCCCCAGCAATAAAGATGGCGGAGGCTCCGTCTGCCTGTCCCTGTGTCCGTCTGTCCTTAGGGGGGGACGGGGGGGGAGGAGCGGACCCGGTGCGGTTGAGGCCGGGCTGTGTGGGGGGGGGGGTGGTCGGAACTTGAGTGCGAGCGGAACCTTCGTGCGGAGCCCGGGGGGAAAACGGGGCTGGGCACACCGAGGCCCCGCCCTTGCTCCGCGCATGCGCGTTCCCGACGCCGCCGCAGCCATGTCGGCGCTGTGCGACCCCCCCGGCGCCGCCAGCCCCCCCCGGCCGCCCCCCAGGTACCGCCGGGACCCCCCCCCCTCCCCCGGGGCCTGCCCCATGGAACCCATCAGGGCCCCCCCAGCCCTGCCCCATAGGGACCCCTTTGGCCTCTCCGCAGCCCCCCGGGACCCTGCCTCATGGAACCCATCAGGCCCCCCCCCCAGCCCTGCCCCATAGGGACCCCTTTGGCCTCTCCGCAGCCCCACGGGACCCTGCCCCATGGAACCCAGCACGGACCCACCCCCCCCCCAAAGCCCTTCAGAGCCCCCCCGACCCCAGCCCCTCACTTCAGCCCCCCCCCCCCCCCATTTCTGCCCTTCACCCCCATGGACCCACCCCAGGCTCCGCTCCCAACACCACCTCCTCACCCCAGTTTCTACCCCATGGACCCCTCAGTGACCCCAACCCCGGACCCTCCCCACGGTCCCCTCCAAGCCCTTCACTCCCTATTGCACCCCTTGGGTCCCTTCCCCTCCAACCTCATCCCCCCCCCATCAACCCCATTCTCTCCCCCAGCACCCCCATTCTAATTCCTCCATCACCCCTATTCCCCTTCTATGGGGCTCCTGGGTGCCTCATTGTGTGTGTCCATGTGTCCATCCCCCCCCAACAGCGCTCAGGAGCTGGCGCAGGAGGTGAAGGCTTTCCTGAGCGGGGTGGACCCCGCGCACGGGACCAAGCTGTCGGCTCAGGACCACGCTCGCTGCGCACTGCTGCTGCTGCGGAGCCTTCCCCCCGCCCGCCACGCCGCCCTCCAGCACCTTCGCGGCCTCTTCGACGAGCAGGTCTGCGCCCACCTCCTGGCCCGCGACAGCCCCGGTGCTCCCGGCGCCGGCAACGCCGCCCTGGAGGAGGTGGTGCAGGAGGTGCAGCGCGTCCTGGCCGACTTCGTCCGCGCCAACCCCAAAGCTTGGGCCCCCGTGGTGTCAGCTTGGTCCATCGAGCTCATGGGCCAGCTGAGCAGTAAATACGCCGGCAGGCACGGGGTGCCCCACGCCGCCAGCCTCAACGAGCTCCTGCAGCTCTGGATGTCCTGCAAGGCCACGCGCACCCTCATGGACATCTACACCCAGTGCCTCTCGGCCATGATCGGCGGCTGCCCCGATGCCTGCGTGGACGCGCTCCTGGACACCTCGGTGCAGCACTCGCCCCACTTCGACTGGGTCGTGGCGCACATTGGCTCCTCCTTCCCCAACACCATCATCAGCCGCGTCCTCTCCTGCGGCCTCAAGGATTTCTGTGCCCACGGAGCCGCTCCCGGGGAGCTGCTCTTCCCCGGCGCCGGTGCCGACAAACGGGTGCCCAAGATCGCCTCCGTCGTAGGCATCTTGGGCCATTTGGCTTCGCGCCACTCGGGCAGCATCAAGCAGGAGCTGCTGAGGATGTTCCACGAGAGCCTAGGGCCCGCCAGGGACCAGCACCAAAAAGCCACCGTCCCATTCCTGCTCCAGCTGGCGGTCATGTCCCCGGCGCTGCTCGGCACCGTGTCGGCCGAGCTGGTGGATTCCCTCAAGCCGCCCGTCCTCAACCAGCTCCACCAGCACTTCGCCTCCCTGCCCCGCGAGGAGCTGGACAACACCGTGAGCATCGTGGTGCACCTCATCTGCCAGACCTCGGCCGGCGCCCACCGCATCCTGCAGTTCCTGGTGAACACGGCCATGCCGGCCTCCGTCATCACGGCGCCGGGGCCGCCGCTGCAGGACGGGGTGCGCGAGGCCTGCGACCGCGTCATCCAGCTCTTGCTGCTCAACCTCCAGAAGCTCGTTTACAACCGGGGCAGCCCCAACCCGGCCGAGGCCCCGCTCCCGCGCCCGGTGCCCTTCCTGGACGCGCTGCGGCCGCACGTACGGGAGCTCTGCGTGGAGACGCTGCGCCTGGAGCGGAAGCGTTTCCTGTGGCAGCACCAGCTCCTGGCGCTCTTGGCCGTGTACTCGGCGCCGCACTGCGCCACGGACGCGCTCTTCCACCTCCTGACGCTGGCCCGCACGCAGGACGAGTTGGCCTTGGCCACGCAGCTCCACGCCGTGCTCAGCTCCTGCCTCACCGACCTGCTCCCGGCCACCGTCAAGACCTGCGTGTGCCAGATCCACGCTGGGCGCCTGCCGGACGCGCAGGTGGCTCAGCTCTTCCGCAACCTGGCCTCTGTGGTGCAGGGGGACACCGGGGACGGGGGTCCGGCCATGGGGCCGCAGCTGGGCCCCGTCCTGGCACGGCACCTCCACGACCTGAGCCAGCTCCTGCTGCACCGCGACGCCGAGGTGGCCGAGGCCGCCTGCCTGCTGCTGTCGGTGCTGCCGCTGCCGCGCGCCCCGGCCCCGGCTCAGCTCCTGGGCACCGTGCGAGCCGCTTCCCACCAGTTCTTCCTGGTTCTCCGGCACCAAAACGCCGCCAACCTGGGCTGCAGCTCCCGGTTGCTGGCACGGCTCAGTGCCGTGTCCCCAGCGGCTGCCAAGGCCGTGCTGCAGCAGCTGGTGGAGGGAGCACTGCGCCGCGGCAACGCCGAGCTCTTCGGTGCCTCGCCGGAGAAACCCAGCCAAGGGGAGGAGAGCGGCAACGGCGGCGCCGGCGTTTCCTTGCTGGACACCAACCGGCGCTTCACGGCCGCCGTCAACTTCTCCGGCGGCGTCTGGTCCGTGTTCCACGCCGGGGTCATCGGCCGCGGGCTGAAGGCACCGCCGGGCCGGGGCGAGCGCCCACCGGAGGAGCTGGCCAACAACATCCAGACCTTCCTGAGCCTCCTCCTGCGGTGCAGCCGCGGCGCCCGGGCCGGGGAAGCGGGCTCCAGCGGGCTCCATCCCGAAGCCGCTAAAGCCGTGGCAGCCGCGCTGGTGGAGAACGTGTGTCCGGAGGCGTCGGGCGCGGAGCTGACGTGGCCGCCCGAGGAGCAAGCCCGCGGGACGGTGGAACGGGATCTCCGGATCTGCCGCCGCTTCCGGGATCACCCTTTGCTCTTCCCATTGCTGCGGCTGGTGGCGGCGGGCCGCCCGGCGCTGTGCTACTGCTCCGTGCTGCTCCGCGGGCTCCTGGCCAGCCTCATGGCGCATTGGGAAGCGTGTCGGGATAACGGGACCACGGGATCGCCCTGGCACCTGCAGGCTTCCTGCGCGCTGGTGGCTGCCATGGCCGAGGGCTCGCTGCTGCCGCCCGTGCTGGGGAACATGCACGAGCTCTTCCCGCACCTCGCACCCTTCGAGGTGCATCTCCTGCTGCTCAGCCTCTGGGATTACCTGCGGGAGAACAGCCCCCTCCCGCAGAAATTCACCTTCCAGCCCGAGCGCGGGCTCTTCCTGCGGGATTTCTCCCGGGATGGGGATGTAGGGAAGCACTTGGCTGTGCTGCACAGCGTCCTGCACAAGAACATCCACCGCCTGGGGCTCCTGGCCGGGCGGTTCTGCCCTTAAACCCCCCCTCCAAGGACACACACACACAAACAAACACACCCCCATCGGTTTGGGGGTTCAGCCCCATCCCTATTCCCATTCCCAAACCGTTTTCTGAATAAAAGGGAGCAGAAGTGGATGTGGAGTTTGGGGGGGTCGGGATGGTGCAGGGCCCCACCAAAGGCTTGTTTGGGAGGATCGAGAGGGATCGGGGGGGGGGGTAATGGGGTGCTCTGGGGGAGTTTAGGGGTGCTTATTTGGAGTTTGGGGGGGTCTCAGTGCTGCCTGAGGGATGCTCAGAGGGGTCCTAGGAGCCTCAGGGGGGTTAGGGGAGCTCCCAGGGCTGCTGGATCACGCTCAGGGCAGGTCTGGGGGTGCTTGGGGATAGTCTGGGGGATACCTGGGGGGGTCCCCAGGCTGCTGTGGGGGTCCTGGGCATACCTGGGGTGTTTGGAGGGGTCTGGGTGTGCTCGGGGGGGTCCCAAGGCTGCCTGAAGGACGCTATGGGGGGTCCTGGGGTGCTTGGGGGTGTCCTGAGAGGGTTTGAGGGTCCCTGGGGATGCTCAGGGGGTCCCTCATCCTCTCTCTGTCAATCACCCGCCTCCTCCGTCCCATTGGCTCTCACCGAGCCAATCACCGCCTGCTGCTCCCCTTAGCCCCGCCCTATTCTCTGCGCCTCTTCCACCTCCCGCTCATCTCCACAGCGCATGCGCACGGGTGGGCGGTGCCCCGCTGCTTAGCAACGGGCAGCTTGGCGGGGAGGCCGTGACCAATCGGAGCCAACCTCCGGGGCGGGGCTTAGCGCCACTTCCGGCCCGGCGGCGGCGTGAAGATGTTCTATCACGTAAGCGGCGGCAGGGTCACGTGTCCTACCGGGAGAGTCACGTGTCTTACCGGAGGTGGAGGGGGGGGTGGTCTCCAAGTAGGGTCCCGGTGCGTTGGTGCCGGTCCCGGTGCGTGCTCGGTCCCGGTGCGTTGGTGCCGGTCCCGGTGCGTTGATGCTGGTCCCGGTGCGTGCTCGGTCCCGGTGCGTTGATGCCGGGCCCGGTGCGTGCTCGGTCCCGGTGCGTTGGTGCCGGTCCCGGTGATTGGTGCCGGTCCCGGTGCGTTGATGTCGGTCCCGGTGCGTGCCCGGTCCCCAGATCTCGCTGGAGCACGAGATCCTGCTGCACCCGCGGTACTTCGGGCCCAACCTCCTCAACACCGTCAAGCAGAAGCTTTTCACTGAGGTGGAGGGGACCTGCACCGGCAAGTGCGTGATGGGGGGGGGGGGGGGAATGGGACGAACACCGGGGAACCCCTGAGATACCCCCCCCGAGATACCCCCCCCTTGCACCCCCAAACCCCCCTGAGCACACCCAGGACCCCCCCAGGCCTGTTCTAGACCCCCCCAGGCACCCCAGGACACCACTAAGGAGCCTCAAAGCACCCCTAGAACCCCCCAAACACCCCTAAGCCCCTCCAGGACCCCCCTGAGCACGCCCAGGACCTCCCAGGCCTCTTTGGAATCCCCCCAGGACACCACTAAGGCACCTCAAAGCACCCCTAGAACCCCCCAAAAACCCCCAGGACCCCCCATAGCCCTTCCAGGACCCCCCAGGCGTCTTTGGAATCCCCCCCAGGACACCACTAAGGAACCTCAAAGCACCCCTAGAACCCCCCAGACACCCCAGGGCACCCTGAAGACCCCCAAACACCACTAAGACCCCCCCAAAGGACCCCTAGAACCCCTTGAGACCCCACCAAGCCTACCCTGGAGCCTCCCAAACACCCTCAGGATGCCCCAAAACCCCTTTGGGATGCCCCTAAGGCACCCCAAAGCACCCATAGAGCCCTCCAAACCCCCTCAGAACACCCCAAACCCCCTTTGGGACACCCCTAAGGCACCCCAAAGCACCCCTAGAACCCCCCAGACAACCTCAGGACACCCCAACCCCCCTTTGGGATGCCCTGAAGACACCCCAAAGCACCCATAAAACCCCCCAGAGCACCCCTAGGACCCCCCAACCACCCCACCCCCCCCCTCCCCCATGGTGTCGTCCCCCCCACAGGTACGGCTTCGTCATCGCTGTCACCACCATTGACAACATCGGGGCCGGGGTGATCCAGCCGGGCCGTGGGTTCGTGCTCTACCCAGTCAAGTACAAAGCCATCGTGTTCCGGCCCTTTAAGGGTGAGGTGGTGGATGCTGTCGTCACCCAGGTCAACAAGGTGAGGGCTGGGGGATTGGGGGGGGTCATGGGGTGTCTCCAATGCTATGGGGCCGGTGACACCCCCTGATCCATCCCCCCACCCCCCCCCAGGTTGGGCTCTTCACGGAGATCGGCCCCATGTCCTGCTTCATCTCCCGCCATGTAAGGGGGGGGGGATGTGTCTGACCTTCCCCCCCTTGGGGTTCCTTCTGACCCCCCCAAACCTCTCCTGACTCCCCCTCATTTGGGTTCCCCCATCCCACCAGGGACCCCCCCCGACCCCCCCCCCATTTTTGCTCCTCCGGACCCCCCCAAACCTCTCCTGCCCTCCCCCCCATTTGGGCTCCCCCATCCCACCAGAGACCCCCCCCTGCCTCCTCCCATCCCCCTTGGGGCTCTCCCTGATCCCCCCCAAACCTCCCCACTGGGGCTCCCCATTCACCCCCCAAACCCTCCAGGGCTCCCCCACTTTGTAGTCCCCCCAGTTACTCTCCCCCCACCAACATGGGCCCCCCCCAAACCACTCTCTTGGGACACCCCAAGAACCCCTCAATATCCCAAGGACCCCCAATTCCTCGGCCTCTGCCCCAGGGACCCCCCTTTCCCCTCCAGGGTCCCCTTTCCTCCCCTGGGGGCCATTAAAGGCCTCTCCTAATCCCCCCCATGGGGACCCTTAGCCCCCCCATCTCCCTCTGGGGACCCCCATGGGCCCCCCCATTTACCCCCATGGGCCCTGGTCTCCTCTTGCCCCCCAAGTCCCACCCAAGCCCCCCCTAACCCCCTGTCCCCCCCCCAGTCCATCCCCTCAGAGATGGAGTTCGACCCCAATTCCAACCCCCCCTGCTACAAGACAGTGGATGAGGTGAGTCCGGGGGGTTCCAGGGGTCTCCCCACTCCCCCCCCACACCCAAATGTGGGTCCTGGTCTGGGGGGGGGGGTCTCAGTGCCCCTCCATAATGTTTCCCCCCCCCCCCCCCCCCCAGGACATTGTTATCCAGCAGGATGATGAGATCCGCCTGAAGATCGTGGGGACACGAGTGGATAAGAACGACATTGTCAGTGGGGGGGGGGCATTATGGGGGGGACACCTTTGGTGGGGGTCCCCAGGTCCATGGTGGGGGGTCTCAGATCTGGGGGGGGAGTTCCTATCCCCATAGGGTGAAGAAGAGGCCCCCAGCTCCATGGGGGTCAATGAGGGGAGGGGACCAGCTCCATGCTGAGGGGGGGGCAGTTTGATGGGGAGAGGGGTCAGGGGGGGTCCCAGCTCCTGGGAGCCTTCACCCCATGCTGGGGTTCACCATTGCCTTCCCCCCCTTTCCAGTTCGCCATTGGCTCCCTCATGGACGATTACCTGGGTGAGTCGGCGGGGGGGTGCTATAGGGAGCTATGGGAGGTTATGGGGGGGCTGTGGGAGGTTATGGGGGGGGTCTCCTCTCTCATTCCCTTTTCCTCCTCACAGGCCTCGTCAGCTGAGCACAAGGGATGGTTCTGCACCCGACCCCCTCAGTTGTGCCCCCCCCCCCCAAACCAGGGCTGTTGTTGGGGGCACCCCCGAGGCTGGGGGCGGTTCTGCCCTTCCAAGAGCCGCTATTCCCAATAAAAAACGTTGTTTTGATCTCCTGCATCAGCCTCTTTCCATGGGGAGGGAAGCGAGGTGGGGGGGGGGAACTTTTTGGGTGGTGGAACCCACATCAAGCGTTGCCGCTTTAAGGGGAGTCGCCGTTTTAAGGGGGATAGGATCCCCCCCTCCCCGCCGTATCCATGGCAACCTCCCGGCCTTTTCGCTTTACGTCTCGTCCGCCTCAAACGCCGCGCGGCAGTCGCGCTTACCAGCACTTCGTTGCTTTACGGCTGCGCGGTGCCACCTCCCTCCCTCTCTCCGCTCGCCAAGATGGCCGTGGCCGGGGTGAGTGCGGCGGCCCCGTGTCGCCATCCGCCTCCATCCGCCACCGTGCGGCGCTGCCGCCGGTACCGGGGGGCCCGCAGCGGTCGGGGGAGCCGAGTTGCGGCGGGTGCGGGGCGATGGAGCCGCGATGGAGCCGCGATGCTGCGCTCCGGGGCTGGGGATGGTGGGGGGCGGCCGGCGGGGAGCGGAGGCCGCGGGCCCGGTTCCCCCCCAGTGCGTGCCCGTCGCCGTTAACAGCCCCCCCCCACCTCCCCTTGCCCCTCATTGCCCTTGGTTGTCTCCTCTCCCCACCCCCCTGCAGCCGTCTCAAGTCACCTCAATGCCCTTAACGCCCCGTCCAGTCGCGACAGCCCCCACTCGGTCGTGACAGCCTCGCAGCCCCACAGCAGCGAGTTCTTCCCCTCGTAGCAGGCCTTAAACAGCTCTGCCATTGCTCATAGTGACACCCCCCCCACTCGAATAACCCGCCCCCCCCAAGTCGTGATCCCCACCCTATGTCGTGACCCTCTCTTAAGTCGTGACATGCCCCCCCCACCCCCGCAGACCCTCTACACCTACCCGGAGAACTGGCGAGCCTTCAAGGCGCTGATCGCGGCCCAGTACAGCGGCGCCAAGATCAGGGTTCTCTCCTCGCCCCCCCACTTCCACTTCGGGCAGACCAACAAGACCCCGGAGTTCCTCCGCAAGTTCCCAGTGGGGAAGGTGAGTCCGGGAGGGGAATAAACCTGGGAATGAGAGGGGATAAACCTGGGAATGGGGGGGGGGGATAAACCTGGGAATGGGGGGAGATAAACCTGGGAATGAGGGGGGATAAACGTGGGAATGGGGGGGATAAACCTGGTAATGGGGGGGGACAAACCTGGTAATGGGGGGGGACAAACCTGGGAATGTGGGGGGAATAAACCTGGGAATGAGGGGAGATAAACCTGGGAATGGGGGGGATAAATGTGGGAATGGGGGTGGGATAAACCTGGGAATGGGGGGGGGGGACACAAACATGGGAGTGGAGGGAGAGAAACCTGGGAATGGGGGGGAGAAACCTGGGAATGAGAGGAGATAAACCTGGGAATGGGAGAGGATAAACCTGGGAATGAGGGGGGATAAACCTGGGAATGGGGGGGGGAATAAACCCGGGAATGGGGGTGGACACAGATGGGAACATTTGGGTTCTTCCACCCCAGGTCCCGGCGTTTGAGGGTGACGATGGCTTCTGTGTGTTCGAGAGCAACGCCATCGCCTACTATGGTGAGTGGGGGGCTCCTTATGAGCTCTGCCCCCCCCCCAACAAGATCCCTCCCCAACGAGCCCTATTTCCCCCCTCCCCCGCCATCCTTATCCCCCTTCCATTCATTCCTAACTATCCCCAAAAGCTTCGTCCTCCCTGCAGTGAGGTCTGTCCCTGCCAACCATCTCTGTCCCCCCCCCACCATCCTTATCCCCTCCCCAAGGAGCTCTATTCCCCCCCCAGCCATCTCTGACCCCTTCTTCAACCATCTTTATCCCATCACAACCATCCTTATCCCACCAAGGGGCTCTGTCCCCCCCCCAAGGAGCTCTATTCCCCTCAGCCGTATATGTCCCCCCACCATCTTTATCCCCTCCCCAGGGAGCTCTAGTACCCCCGTACAGCCATTTCTATCCACCCCCCAAGGAGCTCTGTCTGCCCCCTGGCCATCTCTGTCCCCCCCCGACCATCCTTATCCCTCCCCTCAAGGAGCTCTGTCCCTCCCCCCAGCCATCATTATCCCCCCCTAAGGATCTCTGTCCCCCCCGCAGCCATCTGTATCCCCCCCCAGCCATCTTTATCCCCCCCCAACCATCCTTATTCCCCCCCCCCAAGGAGCTCTATCACTCCTTCCAACCATCTCTATCCCCACCCCAAGGAGTTCTATTCCCCCCTCGCTCCCCAGCCATCTTTATCCCCACCCAAGGAGCTCTGTCCCCCCCCCAGCCATCCCTATCCTACCCCAACCAAACTTACCCCCCCCAGGTGTACTCTATCTTCCCCAACCATCTCTATCCCCAGTCCCCCTCCGAACTCTCTGCTCCCCTCATTAGCTCTACTCCCCCTTAATGACTTTTAACCCCCCCCTTAATGAACTTCACCCCCCTTTTGTGCCCCCCCCGCAGTAAGCAATGAGGAGCTGCGTGGGGCCACCAAGGAGTCGGCCGCGCAGGTCGTGCAATGGGTGAACTTCGCCGACAGCGACATCGTGCCCCCAGCCAGCACCTGGGTCTTCCCCACGCTGGGCATCATGCACTACAACAAGCAGGTGAGGGGGTGGTGGGGGGGGGGCTCATTTTGGAGGTGCTAGACCCCCCCACCATGGTCAGGATCTTGGTACTGGGGGGGGGGGTGTGTGTCCCCAACTCATCACTGGTTTCACGTGGAGCTGCTGCTGTTGGATGAGGGGGATTATTTGTGCCCCCCCCTTCCCCTCCAGCTTGGGGGGTCTTCATCAGCCCCATATTTCATTTGAGGGACCCCCTGGGCTTCCAGCCTCATATTTTACCTGGGGGGGAGGGGGGGTCTCCCATGGATCTGAGTGCCATATATTACATGGGAGAGGAGGCTCCCATGGATCCCAGTTCTGTCATATAGGGAGGGGGTTCCATGGATCTCAGCTCTGTATTTTACATGGGGGGGGGGGGCACCCATTTATCCCAGCCCCATATTTTACATGGGGAGGGGATTTCATGGATGTGAGCTTCATATATCATATGGAGAAGGGGGCTTCTATGAGTCCCAACCCTATATTTTATCTGTGGAGAGGGGTCCCATGGATACTTTGCCTGTGGGATCATCCTGACTCCCTCAGGTGCTCCAGCACCAATCCCAATCCCGGCTGTTGATCCCTTTCCCCTTCATCCCAACAAAGCTCCCAGGGGATGGAGCCCAGGAGGTGGGGGGAGGGTCCTAGTTTGCAATGGGGGAATCCCAGTGCTGAGCATCCCATTTCTTTTCCTTATGGAGGCGACGGAGTTTGCCAAGGAGGAGGTGCGGCGGGTGCTGGGGGTGCTGGATTCCCATCTCCGCACCCAGACGTTCCTGGTGGGAGAGCGCGTGTCCTTGGCCGACATCACCGTGGTCTGCGCCCTGCTCTGGCTCTACAAGCAGGTCTGGGGGTGGAGAACAGGCATTGGGGGGGGGGGTATCCATGGTCCTGGGGGGTGTTTTCCATGCATGGATCCCTGTGGATGCAGGTGCTGGAGCCCGCGTTCCGGCAGCCCTTTGGGAACGTCAACCGATGGTTCGTGACGTGCCTGAACCAGCCCCAGTTCAAGGCAGTGCTGGGAGAGGTGCAGCTCTGTGAGAAGATGGCCCAGTTTGATGGTGAGGGGTGGGGGGACACACAGGGACCCTCCTTTGGGGGAGACACGGGGCCGTGACCCCCTCCCGGCTCCCATCCTTGGGCTCACACCCAGGCTTTGGGGGTGCTTTTGGTTGTCCCCAGCCAAGAAGTTCGCAGAGGCGCAGCCAAAGAAGGAGGCCCCCCGCAAGGAGAAGCCCCCCCGAGAGGAGAAGAGGAAGGAGGAGAAGAAGGAGGAGAAGAAACCAGAGCCTGAGGAGGAGCTGGATGAGTGCGAGCAGGCGCTGGCGGCCGAGCCCAAGGCCAAGGACCCCTTCGCCCACCTGCCCAAGAGGTGGCATTGGAAAGGGGGGGGTCACTGGGGGGGTGCTGAGGGTCCCAGAAGGGCTCTGAGCATCCTATGGGGGTGTCTTATGGTCCCAAGGGGGGGTCTGCTTGTCCCCAGTGGAGGCTTGAGGGGGTCTGGGTGTCCCATGGGGGTTTTCAGTGTCCCACTGGGGGTATGGATGTCTCCATGGGGGTTCCTGGCGTCTTCGGGTGTCCCCATGGGAAGGTCTTGAGTGTCCCTGGATGAGTCTGAGTGTTCCAAGGGGGGGAGGTCTTGGTGTCTCTGGGTGCATGGGGGGGTCTGGGTGTCCCCAGGGTGTGTCTGAGGGTCCCCTGGGTGTCTCTGGGGGGTGTCTGAGGTTCCCCCGTGCCCCCCACCCCGCAGCCCCTTCGTGCTGGACGAGTTCAAACGCAAGTATTCCAACGAGGACACGCTCTCGGTGGCACTGCCACACTTCTGGGAGCATTTCGACCCCCAGGGCTGGTCCCTCTGGTTCTGCCAGTACCGCTTCCCTGAGGAGCTGAGCCAGACCTTCATGAGCTGCAACCTCATCACCGGTGAGAGCTCCTCGTCCTCGTCTTCATCCTGCTCCTGCCCTCAGCATCCTCATCCTGCCCTCATTCTCCTCCTGCTTCTGCCCTCAGCATCCTCATCCTGCTGTCCTCATTCTCCTCCTGCTCCTGCTCTCAGCACCCTCATCCTGCTCTCCTCATTCTCATCCTGCTCCTGCTCTCAGCACCCTCATCCTGCTCTCCTCATTCTCATCCTGCTCCTGCTCTCAGCATCCTCATCCTGCTCCTGCTCTCAGCATTCTTATCCTGCTCCTGTCCTTAGCATCCTCATCCTGCTCTCCTCATCCTGCCCCTGCTCTCAGCACCCTCACCCTGCCCTCCTCGTTCTCATCCTGCTCCTGCCCTCAGCATTCTCATCCTCGTTCTGCCCTCCTCAGCTTCATCTTTGTCCTGCCCTCAGAATCCTCTTCCCTATCCTTTATACTCATCCTGCTCCTGCCCTCAGCATCCTCATCCTCATTCTGCCCTCATCCTGCCCTCAGCATCCTCATCCTTACCCTCATCCTGCCCTCCTCATTCTGCTTCTGTCCTCAGCATTCTTATCCTCATCCTGCCCTCAGCGTCCTCATCCTGCTCCCCACCCTCACTCTGCTCCTCTTCCTGAACTTCCTCCTCTCTCTCTCTGCTCCTTTTCTTCCTCTTGCCCCTCCCTTTGGCTTTTCCTCCTGCTCCTTCCTCCTCTCCCCCTTTCCCTTTTCATTTATTCATTTCCCTTTCCCTGATCTTTTTTCCCTCCTTTTCCTTTTTTTCTCTTCTTTCCTTCCTCTCTTCCTTCTTTTTCCTTCCCCTTTTTCTTCTTTTCTCCCTGTGTTTCCTCCTTTCCGTGCTGTTTCCTTCCTCGTTTTCCCTTTTCTCTTTCTCCACTTACATTTACCCTCTCTCTTTATTCTTCACTCTCTTCCTTCTCTCTTTTCCCTTCTCCCCCTCTATCCCTTCTCCCCCTTTATCCCTTCTCCCCCTTTATCCCTTCTCCCCCTTTATCCCTTCTCCCCCTTTATCCCTTCTCCCCCTTTATCCCTTCTCCCCCTTCATTCCTCTCCCCCCCTCCAGGCATGTTCCAGCGCCTGGACAAGCTCCGGAAAAACGCCTTTGCCAGCGTCATCCTGTTCGGCACCAACAACGACAGCAGCATCTCGGGGGTGTGGCTGTTCCGGGGGCAGGAGCTGGCGTTCCCGGTGAGCCCCACACCGGGATCGGGATCGGGATCTGGGATTGCTGCGGCCTCCCTGGGGCTGAGCCGCCCTTTCCTTCCAGCTCAGCCCGGACTGGCAGGTCGACTACGAGTCCTATTCCTGGCGGAAGCTGGATCCGGAGAGCGAGGAATGCCGGACGCTGGTCAAGGAATACTTCACGTGGGAAGGGGAATTCCAGCACGTCGGGAAACCCTTCAACCAGGGCAAGATCTTCAAGTGATTCCCCAACTGCTTCCCGGAAATAAACCCGCGCCGGCCACGGTGCGGCACCACCGGCCCTGCAGTGCTGCGGCAATGGGGGAGCGGGAATGGGAATGGGGGGCATGCGGCCACAAATTGGGGGGGGGTGTCAGGTACCCCAGAAGTGGGGTCAGGAACCATAAAAGAGGGACAAAGTACCCCTAAAGTGGGGTCAAGCACCCATAAGTGAGGTCAGGCACCCCTAAAGTGGGGGCAAGCACCCCTAAAGTGGGGTCAGGCACCCTAAAAGGAGGTCAAGCATCCCTAAAGTGGGGTCAGGCACCATAAAAGTGGGGGCAAGCACCACTGAAGTGGGGTCATGCACCCGAAAAGGAGGTCAAGCCCCCCTAAAGTGGGGTCAGGCACCCTAAAAGTGGGGTCAAGCCCTCCTAAAGTGGGGTCAGGCACCCTAAAAGTGGGGGCAAGCACCCCTAAAGTGGGGTCAGGCACCCTAAAAGGAGGTCAAGCCCCCCTAAAGTCGGGTCAGGCACCCTAAAAGTGGGGGCAAGCACCCCTAAAGTGGGGTCGGGCACCCTAAAAGGAGGTCAAGCATCCCTAAAGTGGGGTCAGGTACCCCTGAAGTGGGGTCAGGCACCATAAAAGTGGGGTCAAGCACCCCTGAAGTGGGGTCATGCACCCTAAAAGGAGGTCAAGCCCCCCTAAAGTGGGGTCAAGCCCCCCTAAAGTGGGGTCAGGCACCCTAAAAGTGGGGGCAAGCACCCCTAAAGTGGGGTCAGGCACCCTAAAAGTGGGGTCATGCACCCTAAAAGGAGGTCAAGCACCCCTAAAGTGGGGTCAGGCACCCAAAGTGGGGGGAAACGTGGAGGGGCTGCCAACACCTTTGGCACAGGGACAGGCACAGCCACGATGAGCCCTGGGGGCTGAGCCTGCCGTTGGGCTGGGCCATGGGCCTGAGCCATGCTTGTGGGGCTGGGCCGTGGCTGTGGGGCTGGGCCATAGGCCTGGGCTGTGGCTGTGGGGCTGGGCTGGGCCATGGGGCCGAGCCATGCTTGTGGGGTTGGGCTGTGGCTGTAGGGGGCAGAACAACCCCCCTCCGTGTTGTGACTAATCCCGGGGCTGGTGACTCACCCCACAACTGCCCCCCCCACACACTCCCCGTGCTCTGCCCCACAGCGCCTGAGGGGCTCAGCCCCACATCTCGCCCTGGGGCTGCTTATGGGCGGAGTGGGGGTGGCATTAATCCCTTCCATTCAGGGACACACACACGGGGGGGGGGGGGGGGGGGGAGCACCCAGTTTAAACCCCCCGCCCCCCCCCCCCCCCTCCCCGAACCCTCCCTGGTTCCTTCCTGGTGCGGGCGGGGCCGCGTGACCGCTGCCAGATCCAGATGTGGCCGGACCCACGCGCTCGAGGGCGGGGCCGGCGCCCTCCCCCCGGCCACATCTGGATCCAGTTTGGCTCTTGCTCAATGCGGCCGCGCCCGCCTGAGTCACCGGCCCCGGCCCCGGGCAGCGACCGGGGCCGTGCAGGCAGCTCCTGGTCCTATGCAGGCAGTGAAGTGCAGGCAGCGACCGGCCCCATTGCCTGCAAGGGACCAGCTCTGCCTGTGCAGGCAGCAGCCGGGGGTGGGCAGGAAACACTCAGCCTGGTAC
The DNA here is from genome assembly GCF_034315485.1 of Pezoporus occidentalis. Taxonomy (NCBI): domain Eukaryota; kingdom Metazoa; phylum Chordata; class Aves; order Psittaciformes; family Psittacidae; genus Pezoporus; species Pezoporus occidentalis. Next base: position 3,923 of record NW_026913487.1, on the reverse strand, counting down.
AGGCAGCTTCTGGTTCTTTGCAGGCAGCACCCAGCTCGGTACAAGCAGCTTCTGGTCCCATGCAGGCAGCACCCAGCTCGGTACAGGCAGCTTCTGGTTCTCTGCAGGCAGCACCCAGCTCGGTACAGGCAGCTTCTGGTTCTCTGCAGGCAGCACCCAGCTCGGTACAAGCAGCTTCTGGTTCTCTGCAGGCAGCACCCATCTCGGTACAGGCAGCTTCTGGTTCTCTGCAGGCAGCACCCAGCTCGGTACAGGCAGCTTTTGGTTCTCTGCAGGCAGCACCCAGCTCGGTACAAGCAGCTTCTGGTCCCATGCAGGCAGCACCCAGCTCGGTGCATGGAGCACCCAGGGGTGGGCAGGAAACACCCAGGCTGGTACAAGCAGCTTCTGGTCCCATGCAGGCAGCACCCAAGGGTGTGCCCAGGGCCATGCAGGCAGCACCCAGCCCTGTGTAGGCAGTTCCTGGTTCCATGCAGGCCGCCCCAGCTCCATGCAGGCAGCACCCAGGACTGTGCAGGCAGCACCCAAGGGTGGGCATCACGCAGGTCAGTGCAGGCAGCACCTAAGGGTGGGCATCACGCAGGTCAGTGCAGGCAGCACCCAAGGGTGGGCATCACGCAGGTCAGTGCAGGCAGCACCTAAGGGTGGGCATCACGCAGGTCAGTGCAGGCAGCACCCAAGGGTGGGCATCACGCAGGTCAGTGCAGGCAGCACCCAAGGGTGAGCAGCACCCAGCTCAGTGCAGGCAGCACCCAAGGGTGGGCATCACACAGGTCAGTGCAGGCTGCACCCAAGGGTGGGCATCACGCAGGTCAGTGCAGGCAGCACCCAAGGGTGAGCAGCACCCAGCTCAGTGCAGGCAGCACTCGGTCCCACACAGGCAGCTCCATGCAGGGAGCACCCAGGGCCTTGCAGGCAGCTTCTGATCCCTTGCAGGAAGCACCCAGCTCGGTGCAGGCAGCACCCAAGGGTGGGCAGCACCCAGGCCTGTGCAAGCAACGCCCGGCTCAGTGCAGGCAGGTCCTGGCCCCATGCAGGCAGCGCCCAGGGGCAGGCAGCGCTAGGACCATGCAGGCAGCCCTTGCCCGTGCCTCCAGCCCCACACTTGTGGGTCAGAGCCCCAGTTCCCCGCTGCCGGTGCTGCCGCTCCCTGCCCGCTCCCCCCCTGCCCCGGCCCCTTCGGCCGCCCGTGACCCCGCTGCCAAATTCCTGCCTGTTTACTGGCAGCGGGAGCAGCGGCGCGGCCAGAGCGGGGGAGGCGGGAACGGCAACGGGAGTGGGAATGGGAACGGGGACAGGAATAGGAATGGGAGTGGAAACTACAACGGGAATGGGAACGGGAATGGGAACAGCAACAAGGATAGGAATGGGGATGGGAACAGGAACAGGAATGGGGATAGGAACAGCAATGGGAATAGGAATGGGAACAGCAACAAGAACAGGAACAGGGATGGGAACGGCAACAGGAACAGGAATAGGAATAGGAACAGCAACAGGAATGGGAATGGGAACGGGAATAGGAATGGGAACAGCAATGGGAACAGGAACAGGAGTGGGAATAGGAACAGCAACGGGAATAGGAACAGCAAGAACAGGAACGGGGATGGGAACGGCAACAGGAACAGGAATGGAAATAGGAATGGGAATGGGAATAGGAACAGCAATGGGAATAGGAATGGGAACGGCTATGGGAACAGGAATGGGAATAGGAATAGGAACAGCTATGGGAATAGGAATGGGAACAGCAACAAGAACAGGAACGGGGATGGGAACAGGAACAGGAATGGGAACAGCAACAAGAACAGGAACGGGAACAGCAACAGGAACGGCAATGGGGACAGGAATGGGAATGGCAGCGGCTGGGTGCAGGCAGGGAATGCCGGGTGCAGGCAGGGCCATGGTGACTCCCCAGGGACAGGCAGGGCCACGGCAATTCCCGGTCACGGGCAGGGCCGTGGTGATTCCCAAGGGACAGGTAGGGATCCTCTGGGATCCAGGATCCCAGTGATAGCACTGGGGGGGGGGGGGGGGGGGGGGGGGGCTGCACTGACACCCCCTAATCCCGCCCCCCAGCCCCCCCCCCCAGCTCCGGGCCCGGAGCACCGGGGAGCGCCGCCGTCCCCATCCCAATCCCGTCTCTTGGCACCCGGCGCCGCGGCAGCTCCAGCCGGAATCCCAAACATCCCCCCGCGCCGAGCGGGGGGGGGGAGGCACGGCCCATCCCATTCCATCCCCATCCCCCCCCCCCCATTCCCGAGATTGGGGGGTTCGGGGGGGGGGGGTATCCAAGAGGATGTTCCGGTTGGAACAACGTCCAGAGGGAATGCGGGAGCTGGAACTGGGGGGCACCCCTATAAAGCGGGAGGATCCAGGAGGATTTGAGGGGCTGTGGATGAGGAAGGTGCTGAAGTGGGGAGGAAGAACCGCAGGGACCAGTATAAACTGGGATCAAACTGGGAAGGGTCCCATGGAAGGGCTGGGGGGGGTGGGGGGGAGGGACATGGAGGAAGTAAAGGAACGATCCAGGAGGATCTCAAGGGGGGGGTGGTGTCAGGGAATGGGAAAGGAGACTGGGACATACTGGGATGTACTGGGATATACTGGGAACAACCAATGGGAAGAGGGGGGGGGGACACCGTGGGGGGTCCTGTCTCACCTCGCTCACGCTGGTGGGTCCTAAGGGGGGGTGAGGAGGGTTTGGGGCTCACCTTGGGAGGGGGGTCCTGGCGGTGACGTCATTGGGGGTTCCTGGGGTTACCCTGGGGGGGGTCCCCTCCATGGGGGGGGGTCTTGGGGTTTATCTCGGGGGCGTTGGTTTGGGGTGACCGGGGAGGGGGAGGGACCTGGGGGGTCCCCAAAGCCCCTGGGGGGGGGGGAGGTATTTGAGGAGGGGGGGTCCGGGGGTGGGGGGTGGGGGGGTCCCGTTCCGAACCTGACGGCGCCTTATGGGGGGGGGGGGGAGGCGGGCGCGGTTCCCGTTCCGGTCCCATCGCGGGTCCCCCCCGTTGCGGCACCGGGGCCGGGCCCGTCCCGGGGCGGCGGCGCGGGGCTGGTCCCTCCCCGGGGGGGGCGGGGGAGGCTCCGCCGCTCCCGTTACAAGAGCCCGGCCCCGCTCCGGGCGCGGCCACTCGCCGCGATCCCGCCGCCCCGCTCGGATCGGCCGGGACCGGGATCGGGACCGGGACAAACACCGGGACCCGCCGCCAGGAATCCGGGAGCGGGAGGGGCCGGCACCGGGCATGGCCCTGCCGGGGAGCTGAGCGCAGGTACCGGCACCGGGAGGGGGGCGAACCGGGGCCGGGGGGGGGGGGTGGTTCCGGAGGCGCTGCGAGAGTTACGGGGGGGTTGTCCCGGTGGGGGAGTCTCCGGTTGTCCCGGGACTATCCCATGGATGCGGGGGGGGGGGGGGGGGGGGCCGGAGGGTCCCGGTATTCCCGGCGCTGTCCCGGGAGTTAAAGTGGGGGGGTGTCCCGGTTGTTCCGAGGGTCCCGTTTCGGGGGGCTCCGATGGTTCCGGGTGTCCCCGGGAGGGGGGGGGGGGGGGGGGCGGTCCTGGGACTGTCCCGGTTATGGGGGAGGGGGTGGTCCCGGGACTGTCCCATGAGTGCCCCGGGGGGGGTCAGGGGGGTCCGGCCGCGCCCCGAGGCCCCGGTGTCGGGCGCGCACAGGGCGTGGCCCCCCCCCCCCCCCGTTTCCCCCTCCTCCTTGGTCCCGGCCGCCGCGCCCGGGGAGTCCCCGCTCGGGGCGGGGCAGCGGAGATTCCCCCCCTTCCCCCCCCCCCCCCCCCCCCCCGGCCCCGCCCGAGCTCGGGGGGACCCCCCCGGGGGGATCCCGATACCGGATGGGGGGGGGGGGGCTCGGGGGGTTAAATCCATGTTGGGGTGAACTTGACCCCCCCCACCCCTTGCACCCAGTGGGGTTTGG
>NW_026913486.1:0-19923 GCF_034315485.1 Pezoporus occidentalis | reverse complement strand
CCATTTTCTCCTTCTTGAAAATGGGTGTTATATTTCCCTTTTTCCAGTCGTCGGGAACTTCACCTGACTTCAACTTTCCTCAGCAGCTTCTTATGCATCCAAAGAGGTCTCCTGGCCCTCCTGCTGCACTTCCTTCTAGTTGGGATGCAACACTCCTGAGCTGGTAGCAGGTGATCCTTGAATATTAAAAAACAGTCTTGCGCCTCCCTGCCCTCTAGGGCTATATCCCATGGAGCCTTACTAAGCAGGTTCCTGAAGAGGCAAAGTCTGCTCTTTTGAAGTCCAGGGCAGTGAGCTTGCTGCACTCTCTTCTCACTGTCCTGAGGATCTCAAATTTGACCATCTTGTGATCACTGCATCCAAGGCTGCCCTGGAGCGTCACATTTCCAATGAGGTCAAGCATGGCACCTCTCCTTGTCGGCTCCTCTATTACTTGCAGAAGGAAGTTGTCTTCCACAGAATTGAAGAACCTCCTGGATTGCTTGTGCCAGGCCATACCGTCCTTCCAACAGATGTCAGGGTGGTTGAAGTCCCCCATGAGAACAAGGGCCTGTGAGCATGAGGCTTTTCGTATCTGTCTTATGGAGTGCTTCATCCGCAGGTTCTCCTTGATCAGGCGGTCTGTAACAGATCCCCACAGTAATGCCTCCCATAGCTGTTGTCCCTTTAACCCTGACCCACAGACTCTCTGTGGACTGCTCACCTGTCCCCAGACACAGTTCCATACTCTCCAGCCTATCCCTAACATAAAGGGCAACCCCCCCTCCCTGCCTGCCAGGCCTGTCTTTTCTAAAGAGCCTGTAACCTTCCACTCCAACACTGCAGTCATAGGAGCCATCCCACCATGTTTCTGTGATGCCTATTATATCATACCCCCGTAGACGTGCACACATCTCTAATTCCTCTTGTTTGTTCCCCATACTACAGGTGTTTGTATAGAGGCATCTGAGCCGAGCTCCAAATGAAGCCGGCTCATTGGCTGGAGCGGCTGGGATATCTCTACATTGCTGCGAGCATTTATTATTATATATGCTGGCAACTGACTGGGTGTGTTGGGATGGAATGATGCCCCCCTCCCCCAACACATCTAGTTTAAAGCCTCCTTGACCAGTCTGGCAAGCCTCCTACCAAAACTGCTCTTTCCCTTCCTTACCATCAGGCAAGCTCCACCAGCCCCCACTAGACCTGCCCTACAAACTTGGGTCCCGTGTTCAAGGCACCCAAACCCCTGACTATGACATCACCCTTTTAACCATTTATTAACCTGGCCACTCCTCCTAGCTTTTTTTAGGTCCTTCCCTGTATCCTGGAGCATTGACAAAAAGACTGTCTGAGCTCCAGAGCCCCTCACCACCTCTCCCAGGGCTCTGTAGTCCTTCTTTATGTTCCCCAGGCTACTACTGTCTGTATCCCTAGCACCCACATGTATCACCGGGAGTGGGTAATAGTCCGTGGGACTTTCTAGAGCAGGCAGCCTCTGCCACATCCCTGATCCGTGCCCCCGGTAGGCAACACACCTCCCTTGAGACGGGGTCTGGCCGACCTTCTGTCCCTTTCAGTGTAGAGTACTATTTGCTTAGTAGAGATCTTCTTTACATCAGCCGGCTGTTTCTTTCTCATTAGCCCCCTGTAGGACAGCAAAGCAGTTCTGCCTGGGGACAACAGATTTAGGGGGAAGCCCCTTGCTTTTGGTTGTCCTTTTCCAACTTTATTTGTTGTTTTTTTTGTCACTAATTCCCAGCTTCCTGGGTTAACGGCCTCCTTCCCCTGCACAGTGTAGCAAGCATTCCTGCTTCCTCTCAGCTCCCTGACATCCCACAGCATTGACAGCATCCCCCAGAGCCCCTGCTGCAGGAGGACCTCCACCAGGGAGCACCGAGTGCAACCCTGCCCATTGTGCACCCTCCCCTCACTAGACCAGTGCAGGCACTCTCTGCACCCCGAGCTCTGCACTCCAGCCTCCCCTCTCATCGGCTCTGTCTGGGTGCCTACGCAGCCACCGCCGGGGCAGCCAGAGCAGAGCTTCCTGACCGGGCCCTGCTCATACGAGGAGTGCTCACCATCCCGCTCACCTGCCCGCACAAACTGCCGCACAAACTGCCTCGACCCGCTCTGTTTGCCCACTCAGTTGGCCGCACTCCTGGTCTCTCGCTCTCCCTGGGGCAGGTTTTTAACCAATCAGGGTTGGTGCCACTGCTTCAGGCTCCGCCCCCTGTGACTCAGCTGCTCACGTCAGCTGAGCTGACAGCTCCTGGGCAGGTCCTCTCGAGGACTTGAGGCTCCCTCAGTGGCTCTTGTCGCTCTGAGTTGAGGCTCCTGGACGCTGATCTCCCCCCCGCTCCGGTGTTGAAGGTGTCCTCTCTCGAGGTACTCAACTCAGCAATTCAGTGATAACGAAGAATAATCCCTTTTACCCCGATTTAAGTGTCCAACGCTGTGATGACCATTAGAGGGGCCCTGCCTCCAGCCAGGTGGAGGTAGGGGACAATCGGATTTACTGGACTGTGTGGATCAGATGGCCTGGCACATAAGTCCCACAGAAGTATAAGGCTCTAGTAGATACCGGTGCAGAGCATACCCTGATGCCATCAAGTTGTCAAGGGGTGGAACCCATCTGTATTTCTGGAGTGACAGGAGGATCCCAAGAGTTGACTGTGCTGGAGGCTGAAATCAGCCTGACTGGGAGGGAATGGCAAAAGCACCCTATTGTGACTGGTCCAGAGGCTCCATGCATCCTCGGCATAGACTACCTCAAGAGAGGGTACTTCAAAGACCCAAAAGGGTACCGGTGGGCTTTTGGTATTGCTGCTTTGGAGACTGAGGAAATTGAGCAGCTGTCCACCTTGCCTGGTCTCTCAGAGCATCCTTCTGTTGTGGGGTTGCTGAAAGTCAAAGAACAACAAGTGCCAATTGCGACCACAACAGTGCACCGGCGGCAATATCGCACCAACCGAGACTCCCTGATTCCCATCCCTCAGCTGATCCGTAGACTGGAGAGTCAGGGGGTGATCAGCAGGACCCGCTCACCCTTTAATAGCCCCATATGGCCAGTGCGAAAGTCTAATGGAGGATGGAGACTAACAGTAGACTATCGTGGCCTGAATGAAGTCACACCACCATTGAGTGCTGCCGTACCGGACATGCTAGAACTTCAGTATGAACTAGAGTCAAAGGCAGCCAAGTGGTATGCCACGATTGATATTGCCAATGCATTTTTCTCAATTCCTTTGGCAGCAGAGTGCAGGCCACAGTTTGCTTTTACTTGGAGGGGTGTGCAGTTCACTTGGAACCGACTGCCCCAGGGGTGGAAACACAGCCCTACCATTTGCCACGGACTGATCCAGACTGCACTGGGACAGGGGCAAGCTCCAGAACACCTGCAATACATTGATGACATTATTGTGTGGGGCGATACAGAGGAAGAAGTCTTTGAGAAAGGGAGGAAAATAATCCAAATCCTGCTGAAAGCTGGTTTTGCCATAAAACGGAGTAAGGTCAAGGGACCTGCACAGGAGATTCAATTTTTGGGAATAAAATGGCAAGATGGACGTAGACAGATCCCCACAGATGTGATCAACAAGATAACAGCAATGTCTCCACCAACTAATAGGAAAGAAACGCAAGCTTTCTTGGGTGGAGTGGGGTTCTGGAGAATGCACATCCCAAATTACAGTTTGATTGTAAGCCCTCTCTATCATGTGACCCAGAAGAAGAATGATTTTAAATGGGGCCCTGAGCAGCAACAAGCCTTTGAGCAAATTAAACGCGAGATAGTTCATGCAGTAGCCCTTGGACCTGTCCGGACTGGGCCAGATGTAAAAAATGTACTGTACACTGCAGCTCGGGAGAACGGTCCTACCTGGAGCCTCTGGCAGAAAGCTCCAGGGGAGACTTGAGGTCGACCCCTCGGCTTTTGGAGTCGGGGATACAAAGGATCTATGAAGGGGTTCGAGCTGCTTCGGAAGTGATTGGCACTGAAGCACAGCTCCTCCTGGCACCCCGGTTGCCCGTGCTGGGCTGGATGTTCAAAGGCAGGGTCTCCTCTACACATCATGCAACTGATGCTACATGGAGTAAATGGGCTGCACTAATTACACAACAAACTTGAATAGGAAATCTCAGTTGTCCAGGCATTCTAGAAGTCATCATAGACTGCCAGAGGGCAAAGGTTTCAGAATGTCACCAGAAGAGGAGGTGGTGTGTGCTGAAGAGGCCCCACCATATAATAAACTGTCAGAAAGGGAAAAGCAGTATGCCTTGATTACTGATGGGTCCTGCCGTATTGTGGGAAAGCATTGGAGATGGAAGGCAGCTGTATGGAGTCCTGGACGACAAGTTGCAGAAACTGCTGACGGAGAGGGTGAATCGAGTCAGTTTGCCGAGGTGAAAGCCATCCAGCTGGCCCTGGACATTGCTGAACGAGAAAAGTGGCCAGTACTTTATCTCTATACTGACTCATGGATGGTGGCAAATGCCCTGTGGGGGTGGTTGAAGCAATGGAAGCAGAGCAACTGGCAACGCAGAGGTAAACCCATGTGGGCTGCTGCACTGTGGGAAGACCTACCCTAAGCTAGAGTGTTTGCAGGAAAAAGCTCCCCCTAGTTTAACATGCAGACTGAGCTATATTTTGACCAGAAAACAGTCTTATTTCCAGTCTTTTCTAAAGAAATTCATCAGTTGTCTTTTCATCTTTCAAATGCCCACAAATAATAAAAATATCAATCCCTTTGCCCATAAAAGCCACACAAAAGCATGTAACAAAGATTTCAGGGGTGAAGGGATTATGATACTCAAAATGCTTTATTAGCATGACGTCTCAGCATCGTTCACCAGAATGCTGATGGCTTATTGTAGCCTGAAGGACAGACTTTTGTCGCATGACAGAGTCCCTTGAAAACACTGACAGCAATAGCTCTTAGTTGTAGTCTGAATCGCCATTAGCGGTTGGGTTTAAATCTTTGATCTCTCAGTGGTGGAATGCTTTCTTCGGCCAAAACTGGCCTCTACTTATTAGAAATAATCACACTGTACAAGTCAGATGTGTAACAAATGGGTCTGAGTCTTCAGTTTGGAAATACATTCAGAGAAGGTGGAAAGAATGGCTACTGGCTCTGTGACAGGAGATTCAATCTTCATAAACCTGCAAGAGAGGGGAGGAAAAAAAAGCGACACAAATGCGCCCTACAAAAGAACAGAGCAGATCACAGCTGGAAGGAAGGCAAACCTTTTAATCAGGTCCTTGAAATACAAGCTGCAGGAAGCTAGAACATTTTGGTGGACTTCAAACTCTTTGCCTTCAACAATAATTTTCAGGTCTGTAAACTCTTTCGCTCTGCGTTGCTGGTTCAACTCCTTCAACATTTCTGCAGAACAGAGAAGACAGACAGTGCCAGGGTTCCCATTAAGAGTTTTTTATTTTTACTTTTTACTTTTCTTTTTTTTTTTTTTGTAAAGAAGTAGAGAAACAGGAAACAACTGATATTTTTGTTGGTAAGATTGGCTCAACACACACAGAGGATATAAACATAACATACTGAAAAAAAAAAGAAAAAGAAAAAAGCAGGAACCAGTAGGTCTAAACAACTGAAATATATACACAGAAAAAAAACAAAAATAATCCTAAATTTGGAAGGGTTAAAACCAAAAAGAAAATATTTCAGCATCAGCAAATCAGAAACACAGAGAACGCATTATCATAGAAAAGTCAAAATAATTTGTCATAATAAAAATCAAGAGCTAATGAATTTCTATCGAAATGCAAATAAGTTTTGAACATACCAGAAAAATATTAGCAAAAATATGGTACTATGATGCAGTATGAACTGGATATGGGTCAAAATAATAAAACCACAAGACCTGCAAAAATAGCTTATCCTTTAACATAGTAAAAATGTGTTAAGCCTCTCAGTTAATAGAATAAAATAGTGCTTCTAAATAATATATAAATTACCATCCATAGAAAATTGGCCAAAATATCAATGCATTGTGCAATATACCTCAGCTATATGGACTACAATTGTATATGTTTCAGAATTAGCTTAAAAGCATCCTTATGATAAAAAATAATCTCACACAGAGAATAAATTACTGCCATTTACAGCAATTACCATTTTTTGCACTCCAAGGATTTTTACCATCACAGCATTTTTATTTTTTAGCCTTCAATGGCTTCATTTACAGCAACAATCAACTTTCACACATCATGAAAGAATCATAATGATTAAAATAACCTATGAAAGTGTTTCCATCCTGCAATAAATCACCTACCTTGTGTGATACCTCCTTTTATAAAGCCTATTGGTACTAACAGAATGAAATAATAGCATGCCATGACTTCATGTGTGGATGTAAGAATTCCCTCCAACTTTGCAGACCAAAATGGCTATCAAGATGAATAATATACTTTTCACCTGGGCAACAGTCTGGTAGATCAGAAGCCAGTGATCAAGATGATAAAAGAGCTGATTTTAAATACTAAAGAATTTTGGTTTTATTTTATGTTTGCAATAGGTCAAGGTTCTCATTTTCTCAGTGTAACACCCTGAACACATTCCTCTTCAGACAGTTCTGTAAATCAACAGCAATCCTTTATGTGGAATCACCTCCTTACACACAGTTAAAAGGGACCTGAAAACTGTGTAACTAAAGACACATTTAAAGCCACTGTCAGGTTTGGGCACTGGGCTGCCAAAGTATTTCCAAAGGGCCTTACAGTGAAATGAAGACCCAAATAATCTTTGTGCTCTCCTGTTTCCTCAGCAAAACTCAGCAAGAGCTCAAGCACTAAGCAGATAAACATGAAAGCATGCAAATATACAACTGTTGAATGAAAAGAAACTGAAGTTCTCCCAAGCCCCAACATCTGTAGTGCACATTTTTCAGGCCTTAGTAAATAAATAGATGTCACCTTGCACATTTATGTCTATTTAATGGAAACACAGTAGTGTCTGAAAGGCTAATTATTCTGAGCTGAAAAGGGTCAGTGCTCTCCAGAGAGCAAGCAGATCATTAGAGAGGGCACAGAAATAACAGCAGGCTTGTGTCAGATCTATAATAGGGGAAAATAAACCACTCTGTCCTGTGGGTGCCATACCAGGGACTATTTTTAACAAATTTATCTCAACTAAAGTGCAGTGATACATTTTCAGCAGAACTTATAACAGGCTCTGGATGTTCACTTTTTCTGTAGGAAAGTTTCCGGGTTTTGCTGGAGGTGTGATGCCTAAAGTATGATTTGACCGCTAATGCTTCACGTTTCGGTTAAAGACCAAGGATGCTTTGGACAAAGGGATGTTCTACATGATTTAGGGTAGAACGGACTAAGGTCTCTAGTTTCACAGGAACAGCACCAGGTGCTGTCTTAGTTGCATATTTCTGGAGGAGACTGTGGAGGAAGTATTTTTGTGTCCTTCGTCATATACAAATGACTTTTTTTTTTATCTTGGTCCATTTTCCTACTTTCACTTACAGCAACTACATTTTCTTCATAACCAATTTCTATCATTTTATGTCTTAAACACTGTTACTTTTCCCTCTACACTTTCTGAAACTCTCTCATTGACTACTTAATTTCAGTTTCGTTTTCTGTCATTCCCCTTTTCAAATTTGCCCAACTACTGTCCTCCATCTCCTTTTGCACTTTTCCTAAATTCCTATTCAAAATCTGTTTCTCTACTATCTGTGACTTTACAGCTTTCCTTGCAGAAGCCTTTCAGGACAAGGGCTCCAACCAAGACTAAGTCATACAAGTTTAAGGTTACACTTACACAAAGGGTCAATCTCCATCTCACCTCATTCAATTTTTTTCCTTTTAAAGCTCATGATCAATTATTGTAGTGTTTAAAGAGCACAGCTGTTAAACAACAACTACATGGATGGATGCTCTGCTTGAGAAGAGGAGAGGAGAGGTGAGGAAGAGAAGAAACAGAGTTTATCTGCACTCTGAAGGGGCTGTGGGTTTTTGGAGGTGAGCTCAGGGTAAGCGGGAAACTAGAGACCATCCTTAACTCATGACTGTGGCCAAGATTGGGGAATAACAAGACACAAAGTTCAGCTGCTGCACCTATAGATGTTGCACTCTCTGTGCTATCTCCACTATTGTGAGAGCTGGTTTGAGCATCCAAGTCCCCAGATGACTTCCCCAGGTAATCGGCTGATTCCTTGGACTTTACTGAGCACCATTTAATGACGTCCAGTCCTGGGGTTCCTGGGCTCAGTTTCTATCCATGCTCTTTACACACTTCAGTGCGCTTTATACTGGATGCATTAAGGAATGCAAACCAGGAAATGCACAGCTCAGGAGCAGTGGTGCAATTTTGCTCATAAAACCCCAGAAATCACAAAAAAAGCCCTGATCAGAAACAGAAGCTCTTCTTTTTCTATAGACATTCAGAGGCAGTAAGTCCCTCCTTGTCCCCCTGACTTGCGCTCTCCTCAGACAGATGGCTATGAACAGCCCTGTACTGTTTGTAGCTCAGTTTCTGAACTAGAAACAGGCAAGGCAGGTGGAGAGGAGAAGGAAGTCAGGAGACTTCACTGACTCATCAATCTTCCTCACTGAGGCTCCTTTGTATTACTAAATAACTACCAGGCATTAGTATTGGACACAAGGTTATATCAGAACGGGCCCTCATTCTCAGAGTATTTGTGATGCTCACGCTGTGCTTAGCCAGGCATTAATGATTTATGAGGACTCGGGATGAGTTGCAAAACAAATTTTTTTCACCAGGTAATAATGCCTGCCGATGAGTTGTAAAAGGAGAAACAACATAGTGCAGTCCTGGCAGTGAAAAATTATCTCAGCTGTCTCCTTCTAGTCCCTCTTTTGGGCTCCTCCTAATTTTCAGTGTTTCCTTCAACAAATGGAATTTCCTAAAACCTTCAGAAAGGGATGTGCTGGGAATTTCCTACTGGTTATTTATTCCTCTGGTTTCTTTGTTCTTACAGAAAGTTTTTATTTTTTTATTTATTTTTTTTTTTAAGTGATGCAGATAAAAATGAAGTACAAGGACAGCTAAGGAGCAAGGTTTCAGTAGGGTGGGCACTGATGTTCCCTTTCCTCAGTGAATCACAGCAGATGCTCTTGCATCCAGAGGGCAAGGGATTTTCCTTCCTGCCCCAGGTGCACACACATGCTGGGATCACAGTGAGGACTGGCTTGGTTTCTGTCTTCTTCATCACTATCAATGATGAATCATTCTCAGTCAAACACTGGTTGAATGTTTTCCTCTTAAAGAACTACACAATGGACACTCCAATGTTCTTCCACCATTACATGAGCCACATAGTGGTTGAACCTAAAGGGCACTTGACCTGAAATCTGAAACTGAACATCTCTATGGAGCTCGTGAAAGGAAGCACTTTCTATCTTGACATTATCAGCCTTTGTATCATTGCTTGGGGGCATTTAAGCATAATTATATTGAAAGTCCCAGAGACAATATGGGCCAGAAGGCATAAGTGATTTTCCTCAGGTCAGGAACAGAGCCAGGAAGAACTCAGAAGCCTTGACTTCTGGTCCCCAGCTCCACCCATTGCACTATATTTTATCCCTCTTAATTAACAGACAAATTACAAATTAAAATAAAGAGACCACAAACCTTAGATCAAATGTACAACTGTGTAATAGTGTAGACTAAGTAAAGGGAACAGAAATTATGCAGTGAAACTTTTTTTTTTTATAAATTACATATGATCAGAAATAAAAATTAACAAGGAACTTATTCCCCAAGTTTATTTATTCTGTACTTCAAGCACAGTGGAGACTGAATACCCAGTTAAAGAGCCTCTCTAATGCACATTCCTGTGACACAATGGAAGCTCTCAGGTTTCTTTTAACTTCTAATAAAAAACTCTTTACTTATATTCCTGTATATAAGGCTTTAAAATGGGGCATCAAGAGCTAAAATATAATGAACCATGAAATATGGAAGAACACATTACAAACAGTGTTTTTTAAAACTTGCTTAGAATAACTAACCTATTATAAAACTGCAAAGGGTAATTGATGAAACATCATTAATTATTCTTGTGAAGAACATGCAGAAGACCAGTGCCTGTCCAGAGAGCCTCATGCTTTTATGACTGGGACAGAAATGTGGGAAGCAAAGAAAAGTTACCAGAAGGAAAATCCAATTACCTTCTTGCCTTAACAACTAAGAAGATTAATTCCCAAGGTTATGCTCTAGTTATGTAAAACAATAACTTTAACCATTAAGTGCCAGTACTGTTCCTACCTGCTCATTTTGATAGACAGTGAATGGCAGAATGTGTGTTGCTAGGAGAAATAAAATACAAAGCAAAAGATTTAGCAGTTGAATAGGAGTTGTGAATGGTAGGAAAGTGTGTACCATGGTGAACCTGTCCTATTGAACCACACAGCAACTCATGACTTTTCACCTGTTTTGACATGTCTCTCTTCTCACCAGAATGCCCACAGATACACAGAGAACCCCAAAGCCTGGAAAGTACTACAATAAACTGCTCCATCAACCCCCATGCTGTTGACACACAGCTTGAAGCAGCTGCATGGAGAGATAACTGTCTAGCTGCCTCATTACTTATATGCAATCTAAACTTCCCCTAAGTTTTAACCTGTTACCCCTTGTCCTATCACTACAGTCTCTAATGAAGAGTCCCTCCCCAGTATCCTTATAGGCCCCCTTCAGATACTGAAAGGTTGCTATGAGGTCTCCACACAGCCTTCTCTTCTCCAGGCTGAACAGCCCCAATTTCCTCAGCCTGTCTTCATACAGGAGGTGCTCCAGTCCCCTGGTCATCCTCATGGCCCTCCTCTGGACTTGTTCCCGCAGTTCCATGTCCTTTTTATATTGAGGACACCAGAACTGCACACAATACTCCAAGTGAGGTCTCACGAGAGCAGAGTAGAGGGGCAGGATCACCTCCTTTGACCTGCTGGTTGCATTCCTTTTGGTGCAGCCCAGGATATGGTTGGCTTTCTGGGCTGTGAGTGCACACTGAAGCTGGCTCATGTTCATTTTCTCATTGACCAACACCCCCCAGTCCTTTTCTGCAGGACTGCTCTGAATATCTTCTCTGCCCAACCTGTAGCTGTGCCTGGCATTGTCATAGAGGAGTCATAGAGGAGTCATACTGTCATAGAGGAGTCATAGAGGAGTCATACTGGCATAGATGAGTCATAGAGGAGTCATAGAGTCATAGAGGAGTCATAGAGGAGTCATAGAGGAGTCATAGAGGAGTCATAGAGGAGTCATAGAGGAGTCATAGAGGAGTCATAGAGGAGTCATACTGTCATAGAGGAGTCATAGAGGAGTCATAGAGGAGTCATAGAGGAGTCAGAGAGGAGTCATAGAGGAGTCATAGAGGAGTCATAGAGGAGTCATAGAGGAGTCATAGAGGAGTCATAGAGGAGTCATAGAGGAGTCATAGAGGAGTCATAGAGGAGTCATAGAGGAGTCATAGAGGAGTCATAGAGGAGTCATAGAGGAGTCATAGAGGAGTCATAGAGGAGTCATAGAGGAGTCATAGATAGAGAGTCATAGAGGAGTCATAGAGGAGTCATAGAGGAGTCATAGAGGAGTCATAGAGGAGTCATACTGTCATAGAGGAGTCATAGAGGAGTCATAGAGGAGTCATACTGTCATAGAGGAGTCATAGAGGAGTCATAGAGGAGTCATAGAGGAGTCATAGAGGAGTCATAGAGGAGTCATAGAGGAGTCATAGAGGAGTCATAGAGGAGTCATAGAGGAGTCATAGAGGAGTCATAGAGGAGTCATAGAGGAGTCATAGAGGAGTCATAGAGGAGTCATAGAGGAGTCATAGAGGAGTCATAGAGGAGTCATAGAGGAGTCATAGAGGAGTCATAGAGGAGTCATACTGTCATAGAGGAGTCATAGAGGAGTCATAGAGCAGTCATAGAGGAGTCATAGAGGAGTCATAGAGGAGTCATAGAGGAGTCATAGAGGAGTCATAGAGGAGTCATAGAGGAGTCATAGAGGAGTCATAGAGGAGTCATAGAGGAGTCATAGAGGAGTCATAGAGGAGTCATAGAGGAGTCATAGAGGAGTCATAGAGGAGTCATAGAGGAGTCATAGAGGAGTCATAGAGGAGTCATAGAGGAGTCATAGAGGAGTCATAGAGGAGTCATAGAGGAGTCATAGAGGAGTCATAGAGGAGTCATAGTCATAGAGGAGTCATAGAGGAGTCATAGAGGAGTCATAGAGGAGTCATAGAGGAGTCATAGAGGAGTCATAGAGGAGTCATAGAGGAGTCATAGAGGAGTCATAGAGGAGTCATAGAGGAGTCATAGAGGAGTCATAGAGGAGTCATAGAGGAGTCATAGAGGAGTCATAGAGGAGTCATAGAGGAGTCATAGAGGAGTCATACTGTCATAGAGGAGTCATAGAGGAGTCATAGAGGAGTCATAGAGGAGTCATAGAGGAGTCATAGAGGAGTCATAGAGGAGTCATACTGTCATAGAGGAGTCATAGAGGAGTCATAGAGGAGTCATAGAGGAGTCATAGAGGAGTCATAGAGGAGTCATAGTGTCATAGAGGAGTCATAGAGGAGTCATAGAGGAGTCATAGAGGAGTCATAGAGGAGTCATAGATAGAGGAGTCATAGAGGAGTCATAGAGGAGTCATAGAGGAGTCATAGAGGAGTCATAGAGGAGTCATAGAGGAGTCATAGAGGAGTCATAGAGGAGTCATAGAGGAGTCATAGAGGAGTCATAGAGGAGTCATAGAGGAGTCATAGAGGAGTCATAGAGGAGTCATAGAGGAGTCATAGAGGAGTCATAGAGGAGTCATAGAGGAGTCATAGAGGAGTCATAGAGGAGTCATAGAGGAGTCATAGAGGAGTCATAGAGGAGTCATAGAGGAGTCATAGAGGAGTCATAGAGGAGTCATAGAGGAGTCATAGAGGAGTCATAGAGGAGTCATAGAGGAGTCATAGAGGAGTCATAGAGGAGTCATAGAGGAGTCATAGAGGAGTCATAGAGGAGTCATAGAGGAGTCATAGAGGAGTCATAGAGGAGTCATAGAGGAGTCATACTGTCATAGAGGAGTCATACTGTC
The DNA here is from genome assembly GCF_034315485.1 of Pezoporus occidentalis. Classification (NCBI taxonomy): domain Eukaryota; kingdom Metazoa; phylum Chordata; class Aves; order Psittaciformes; family Psittacidae; genus Pezoporus; species Pezoporus occidentalis. The sequence continues at coordinate 6,868 of NW_026913486.1, read as the reverse complement.
ATAGAGGAGTCATAGAGGAGTCATAGAGGAGTCATAGAGGAGTCATAGAGGAGTCATAGAGGAGTCATAGAGGAGTCATAGGGGAGTCATAGGAGTCATAGAGGAGTCATAGAGGAGTCATAGAGGAGTCATAGAGGAGTCATAGAGGAGTCATAGAGGAGTCATAGAGGAGTCATAGAGGAGTCATAGAGGAGTCATAGAGGAGTCATAGAGGAGTCATAGAGGAGTCATAGAGTCATAGAGGAGTCATAGAGGAGTCATAGAGGAGTCATAGAGGAGTCATAGAGGAGTCATAGAGGAGTCATAGAGGAGTCATAGAGGAGTCATAGAGGAGTCATAGAGGAGTCATAGAGGAGTCATAGAGGAGTCATAGAGGAGTCATAGAGGAGTCATAGAGGAGTCATAGAGGAGTCATAGAGGAGTCATAGAGGAGTCATAGAGGAGTCATAGAGGAGTCATAGAGGAGTCATAGAGGAGTCATACTGTCATAGAGGAGTCATAGAGGAGTCATAGAGGAGTCATAGAGGAGTCATAGAGGAGTCATAGAGGAGTCATAGAGGAGTCATAGAGGAGTCATAGAGGAGTCATAGAGGAGTCATAGAGGAGTCATAGAGGAGTCATAGAGGAGTCATAGAGGAGTCATACTGTCATAGAGGAGTCATAGAGGAGTCATAGAGGAGTCATAGAGGAGTCATAGAGGAGTCATAGAGGAGTCATAGAGGAGTCATAGAGGAGTCATAGAGGAGTCATAGAGGAGTCATAGAGGAGTCATAGAGGAGTCATAGAGGAGTCATAGAGGAGTCATAGAGGAGTCATAGAGGAGTCATAGAGGAGTCATATAGAGGAGTCATAGAGGAGTCATAGAGGAGTCATAGAGGAGTCATAGAGGAGTCATAGAGGAGTCATAGAGGAGTCATAGAGGAGTCATACTGAGGAGTCATAGAGGAGTCATAGAGGAGTCATAGAGGAGTCATAGAGGAGTCATAGAGGAGTCATAGAGGAGTCATAGAGGAGTCATAGAGGAGTCATAGAGGAGTCATAGAGTCATAGAGGAGTCATAGAGGAGTCATAGAGGAGTCATAGAGGAGTCATAGAGGAGTCATAGAGGAGTCATAGAGGAGTCATAGAGGAGTCATAGAGGAGTCATAGAGGAGTCATAGAGGAGTCATAGAGGAGTCATAGAGGAGTCATAGAGGAGTCATAGAGGAGTCATAGAGGAGTCATAGAGGAGTCATAGAGGAGTCATAGAGGAGTCATAGAGGAGTCATAGAGGAGTCATAGAGGAGTCATAGAGGAGTCATAGAGGAGTCATAGAGGAGTCATAGAGGAGTCATAGAGGAGTCATAGAGGAGTCATAGAGGAGTCATAGAGGAGTCATAGAGGAGTCATAGAGGAGTCATAGAGGAGTCATAGAGGAGTCATAGAGGAGTCATAGAGGAGTCATAGAGGAGTCATAGAGGAGTCATAGAGGAGTCATAGAGGAGTCATAGAGGAGTCATAGAGGAGTCATAGAGGAGTCATAGAGGAGTCATAGAGGAGTCATAGAGGAGTCATAGAGGAGTCATAGAGGAGTCATAGAGGAGTCATAGAGGAGTCATAGAGGAGTCATAGAGGAGTCATAGAGGAGTCATAGAGGAGTCATAGAGGAGTCATAGAGGAGTCATAGAGGAGTCATAGAGGAGTCATAGAGGAGTCATAGAGGAGTCATAGAGGAGTCATAGAGGAGTCATAGAGGAGTCATAGAGGAGTCATAGAGGAGTCATAGAGGAGTCATAGAGGAGTCATAGAGGAGTCATAGAGGAGTCATAGTCATAGAGGAGTCATAGAGGAGTCATAGAGGAGTCATAGAGGAGTCATAGAGGAGTCATAGAGGAGTCATACTGTCATAGAGGAGTCATAGAGGAGTCATACTGTCATAGAGGAGTCATAGAGGAGTCATAGAGGAGTCATAGAGGAGTCATAGAGGAGTCATAGAGGAGTCATAGAGGAGTCATAGAGGAGTCATAGAGGAGTCATAGAGGAGTCATAGAGGAGTCATAGAGGAGTCATAGAGGAGTCATAGAGGAGTCATAGAGGAGTCATAGAGGAGTCATAGAGGAGTCATAGAGGAGTCATAGAGGAGTCATAGAGGAGTCATAGAGGAGTCATAGAGGAGTCATAGAGGAGTCATAGAGGAGTCATAGAGGAGTCATAGAGGAGTCATAGAGGAGTCATAGAGGAGTCATAGAGGAGTCATAGAGGAGTCATAGAGGAGTCATAGAGGAGTCATAGAGGAGTCATAGAGGAGTCATAGAGGAGTCATAGAGGAGTCATAGAGGAGTCATAGAGGAGTCATAGAGGAGTCATAGAGGAGTCATAGAGGAGTCATAGAGGAGTCATAGAGGAGTCATAGAGGAGTCATAGAGGAGTCATAGAGGAGTCATAGAGGAGTCATAGAGGAGTCATAGAGGAGTCATAGAGGAGTCATAGAGGAGTCATAGAGGAGTCATAGAGGAGTCATAGAGGAGTCATAGAGGAGTCATAGAGGAGTCATAGAGGAGTCATAGAGGAGTCATAGAGGAGTCATAGAGGAGTCATAGAGGAGTCATAGAGGAGTCATAGAGGAGTCATAGAGGAGTCATAGAGGAGTCATAGAGGAGTCATAGAGGAGTCATAGAGGAGTCATAGAGGAGTCATAGAGGAGTCATAGAGGAGTCATAGAGGAGTCATAGAGGAGTCATAGAGGAGTCATAGAGGAGTCATAGAGGAGTCATAGAGGAGTCATAGAGGAGTCATAGAGGAGTCATAGAGGAGTCATAGAGGAGTCATAGAGGAGTCATACTGTCAGAGAAGTCATAGAGGAGTCATAGAGGAGTCATAGAGGAGTCATAGAGGAGTCATAGAGGAGTCATAGAGGAGTCATAGAGGACTCATAGAGGAGTCATAGTCATAGAGAAGTCATAGAGGAGTCATAGAGGAGTCATAGAGGAGTCATAGAGGAGTCATAGAGGAGTCATAGAGGAGTCATAGAGGAGTCATAGAGGAGTCATAGAGGAGTCATAGAGGAGTCATAGAGGAGTCATAGAGGAGTCATAGAGGAGTCATAGAGGAGTCATAGAGGAGTCATAGAGGAGTCATAGAGGAGTCATAGAGGAGTCATAGAGGAGTCATAGAGGAGTCATAGAGGAGTCATAGAGGAGTCATAGAGGAGTCATAGAGGAGTCATAGAGGAGTCATAGAGGAGTCATAGAGGAGTCATAGAGGAGTCATAGAGGAGTCATAGAGGAGTCATAGAGGAGTCATAGAGGAGTCATAGAGGAGTCATAGAGGAGTCATAGAGGAGTCATAGTCATAGAGGAGTCATAGAGGAGTCATAGAGGAGTCATAGAGGAGTCATAGAGGAGTCATAGAGGAGTCATAGAGGAGTCATAGAGGAGTCATAGAGGAGTCATAGAGGAGTCATAGATAGAGGAGTCATAGAGGAGTCATAGAGGAGTCATAGAGGAGTCATAGAGGAGTCATAGAGGAGTCATAGAGGAGTCATAGAGGAGTCATAGAGGAGTCATAGAGGAGTCATAGAGGAGTCATAGAGGAGTCATAGAGGAGTCATAGAGGAGTCATAGAGAGAGTCATAGAGGAGTCATAGAGGAGTCATAGAGGAGTCATAGAGGAGTCATAGAGGAGTCATAGAGGAGTCATAGAGGAGTCATAGAGGAGTCATAGAGGAGTCATAGAGGAGTCATAGAGGAGTCATAGAGGAGTCATAGAGGAGTCATAGAGGAGTCATAGTCATAGAGGAGTCATAGAGGAGTCATAGAGGAGTCATAGAGGAGTCATAGAGGAGTCATAGAGGAGTCATAGAGGAGTCATAGAGGAGTCATAGAGGAGTCATAGAGGAGTCATAGAGGAGTCATAGAGGAGTCATAGAGGAGTCATAGAGGAGTCATAGAGGAGTCATAGAGGAGTCATAGAGGAGTCATAGAGGAGTCATAGAGGAGTCATAGAGGAGTCATAGAGGAGTCATAGAGGAGTCATAGAGGAGTCATAGAGGAGTCATAGAGGAGTCATAGAGGAGTCATAGAGGAGTCATAGAGGAGTCATAGAGGAGTCATACTGTCATAGAGGAGTCATAGAGGAGTCATAGAGGAGTCATAGAGGAGTCATAGAGGAGTCATAGATAGAGGAGTCATAGAGGAGTCATAGAGGAGTCATAGAGGAGTCATAGAGGAGTCATAGAGGAGTCATAGAGGAGTCATAGAGGAGTCATAGAGGAGTCATATAGAGGAGTCATAGAGGAGTCATAGAGGAGGAGTCATAGAGGAGTCATAGAGGAGTCATAGAGGAGTCATAGAGGAGTCATAGAGGAGTCATAGAGGAGTCATAGAGGAGTCATAGAGGAGTCATAGAGGAGTCATAGAGGAGTCATAGAGGAGTCATAGTCATAGAGGAGTCATAGAGGAGTCATAGAGGAGTCATAGAGGAGTCATAGAGGAGTCATAGAGGAGTCATAGAGGAGTCATAGAGGAGTCATAGAGGAGTCATAGAGTCCTAGAGGAGTCATAGAGGAGTCATAGAGGAGTCATAGAGGAGTCATAGAGGAGTCATAGAGGAGTCATAGAGGAGTCATAGAGGAGTCATAGAGGAGTCATAGAGGAGTCATAGAGGAGTCATAGAGGAGTCATAGAGGAGTCATAGAGGAGTCATAGAGGAGTCATAGAGGAGTCATAGAGGAGTCATAGAGGAGTCATAGAGGAGTCATAGATAGAGGAGTCATAGAGTCATAGAGGAGTCATAGAGGAGTCATAGAGGAGTCATAGAGGAGTCATAGAGGAGTCATAGAGGAGTCATAGAGGAGTCATAGAGGAGTCATAGAGGAGTCATAGAGGAGTCATAGAGGAGTCATAGAGGAGTCATAGAGGAGTCATAGAGGAGTCATAGAGGAGTCATAGAGGAGTCATAGAGGAGTCATAGAGGAGTCATAGAGGAGTCATAGAGGAGTCATAGAGGAGTCATAGAGGAGTCATACTGTCATAGAGGAGTCATAGAGGAGTCATAGAGAGTCATAGAGGAGTCATAGAGGAGTCATAGAGGAGTCATAGAGGAGTCATAGAGGAGTCATAGAGGAGTCATAGAGGAGTCATAGAGGAGTCATACTGTCATAGAGGAGTCATAGAGGAGTCATAGAGGAGTCATACTGGAGTCATAGAGGAGTCATAGAGGAGTCATAGAGGAGTCATAGAGGAGTCATAGAGGAGTCATAGAGGAGTCATAGAGGAGTCATAGAGGAGTCATAGAGGAGTCATAGAGGAGTCATAGAGGAGTCATAGAGGAGTCATAGAGGAGTCATAGAGGAGTCATAGAGGAGTCATAGAGGAGTCATAGAGGAGTCATAGAGGAGTCATAGAGGAGTCATAGAGGAGTCATAGAGGAGTCATAGAGTCATAGAGGAGTCATAGAGGAGTCATAGAGGAGTCATAGAGGAGTCATAGAGGAGTCATAGAGGAGTCATAGAGGAGTCATAGAGGAGTCATAGAGGAGTCATAGAGGAGTCATACTGTCATAGAGGAATCATAGAGGAGTCATAGAGGAGTCATAGAGGAGTCATAGAGGAGTCATAGAGGAGTCATAGAGGAGTCATAGAGGAGTCATAGAGGAGTCATAGAGGAGTCATAGAGGAGTCATAGTCATAGAGGAGTCATAGAGGAGTCATAGAGGAGTCATAGAGGAGTCATAGAGGAGTCATAGAGGAGTCATAGAGGAGTCATAGAGGAGTCATAGAGGAGTCATAGAGGAGTCATAGAGGAGTCATAGAGGAGTCATAGAGGAGTCATAGAGGAGTCATAGAGGAGTCATACTGTCATAGAGGAGTCATAGACGAGTCATACTGTCATACAGGAGTCATAGAGGAGTCCTAGAGGAGTCCTAGAGGAGTCCTAGAGGAGTCCTAGAGGAGTCCTAGAGGAGTCATAGAGGAGTCATAGAGGAGTCATAGAGGAGTCATAGAGGAGTCATAGAGTAGTAATAGAGGAGTCATATAGAGGAGTAATAGAGGAGTCATAGAGGAGTCATAGAGGAGTCATAGAGGAGTCTTACTGTCATAGAGGAGTCATAGAAGAGTCATAGAGGAGTCATACTGTCATAGAGGAGTCATAGAGGAGTCATAGAGGAGTCATAGAGGAGTCATAGAGGAGTCATAGAGGAGTCATAGAGGAGTCATAGAGAGAGTCATAGAGGAGTCATAGAGGAGTCATAGAGGAGTCATAGAGGAGTCATAGAGGAGTCATAGAGGAGTCATAGAGGAGTCATAGAGGAGTCATAGAGGAGTCATACTGTCATAGAGGAGTCATAGAGGAGTCATAGAGGAGTCATAGAGGAGTCATAGAGGAGTCATAGAGGAGTCATAGAGGAGTCATAGAGGAGTCATACTGTCATAGAGGAGTCATAGAGGAGTCATAGAGGAGTCATAGAGGAGTCATAGAGGAGTCATAGAGGAGTCATAGAGGAGTCATAGAGGAGTCATAGAGGAGTCATAGAGGAGTCATAGAGGAGTCATAGAGGAGTCATAGAGGAGTCATAGAGGAGTCATAGAGGAGTCATAGAGGAGTCATAGAGGAGTCATAGAGGAGTCATAGAGGAGTCATAGAGGAGTCATAGAGGAGTCATAGAGGAGTCATAGAGGAGTCATAGAGGAGTCATACTGTCATAGAGAGTCATAGAGGAGTCATAGAGGAGTCATAGAGGAGTCATAGAGGAGTCATAGAGGAGTCATAGAGGAGTCATAGAGGAGTCATAGAGGAGTCATAGAGGAGTCATAGAGGAGTCATAGAGGAGTCATAGAGGAGTCATAGAGGAGTCATAGAGGAGTCATACTGTCATAGAAAACTCATAG
>NW_026913485.1:0-11459 GCF_034315485.1 Pezoporus occidentalis | reverse complement strand
ATTACTGGCGGTAGCAGTAGTGATTTGTGTCATACCTTAGTTACTAAACTGTTCTTATCTCAACCTGTGGGAGTTGCATTCTTTTTGATTCTCCTCTCCGTCCCTCTGGTAGTAGGGGGAGGGGAAGAAGTGGGGAGTGAGTGAACGAGTTACCTGACTGGGTTTAAACCACAACACATGGTCAGGCATTAGGTTCAGGTTATATGACTAAAACTCCGGGTATTCTGGTCCAGTACAAGGATTTGGAAACCGGCATTTGGAAAGGTCCTGCGGAAGTAAAACTAACTGGTTGAGGTTATATGTGTGTAAATTACAGATTCCGGTTTGCAGTGGGTGCCAGCTCGATGGGTGAAACCCTGGCAAGAGTCAGCACCGCTCCAGGACATCCCCCTTGTCAGTGATTGAATTAATTGAAATTTGAGCTTAGGACATCCGTTTTGTGTATGTTTTCAGTCCTTCTTGAAGTGAAGGGAGCAACCTTTTTTACGTTAAAGTAAACAAACAAAAAAAACCCCCAAAACCCAAAAAGAACTACCCCCCACCCCCACCCCCCCCCTCCCCCAAACCTCCAGGGAAGCAAGATGAGCGCGGGATACAGACGTATTGTGTGATTTTCTGGTGGTGGGAAGGTCTCTCATATGCTCTTATCAGGGGTATTGGGCATACTGTGACGGACCGTGGACTTGGGAGCCCATATACAACTCATTTAATACAGTTTCTCTGTGATACTCATGTACTAGAAGTTGGTAAATGTAAGTATGTCCAGGTTTCTATCGACCTTTGGAGACCTTTATAGATATTGCTGGCCACTTCTTCCAACATAGGCTGGCCACCTGTGTCGGAATGAGCGTGCATTTTGGTAAGTATAAAAGCGCAAGCCTCATACGATGTGGGGGAGGCAGAGCCTCTGTGGGGATGCCCGCTAAGGATGAGCCTGCCACCTCGCACTGCAATGATGCTTCTCGGAGCTGGTTTCCTGTTAGTCTCCACAGGATCCTTGTGCCACGTTCTGTACGTGGGACTGTAGTGGGAGTAATGATTGTCTGGATTTTGTGCTTCAAACATTGTAGTTGTGTGGAGTGTGCTTGTGGGATCCCATACGTGTGTGTGTGTTGAGGGCAGACGGTGTTCTGTGTATTTTTTTGTTGTTGGGTTCATGTAAAAGTTTTTAACCGGTAACAGTTTAACATTTCGGGCAAGAAAGGGTTAATGCAAAAGTGCGGTTGCTGGCAGGTATTTATGGTTGCTGCTGAAGCAGGCAGGCAGATGTAGCTGCTGCCAAGCAGGCCGGCGTTTGTAGCTGTGCAAAGCAGGGTGAGCGAATTTGGGGAAAAAAAAAAAAAAAAAAAGCTGACCTCCGATTCAGCTCCCGGTGCTCCACCGGCGGAACGGCCAGGATGGACGCCAGAGCCGAGGAGTGAAGGAAGAAAAACCAAACAACAAAACAAACAAAAAAACCCCAACAAACCAAACCAAAACAAACAAAACCCAACCTCTCAATCTATTGAGGCAGTTTGTAGAGACACCACAGACAAAGCCTAAAGAGCACCTGCGACACAGTGGGTGCATGGTAGGAGCCTTGCTTAGTATGTTTAAGGTAACCTGGGGGTGAATCCAAGACTTGCAGGAATAGATAGATCGGTTGTAATAAGAACTGCTAACTGAAAAGGCGAGAGGGGTAGTGCAAGCACAAGCTTTATAAGCCGTCACCTAAGCAGCATCAGGGTGGCAGAAAAAAAAAAAAAGAAAAAAGAAAAAAAGAGGCAATGATGCAGCAAACTCCTCAACTGTTAACAATGTGCAGTTTAACCTGTCTGCTTCTCAAGAACTGATAACCTGGAGGAGGGGCTATATTTGTGTCCTCCTGCCTACGGGTCCATGGCGACTGCCTGCAAAGTTTGTCAAGCCTTGCCATGAGCTGGACAGAGGAATGGAAAAACCTGATGCCTCAGCTACAGGAGCTGACCATGAATACCCCAAGCAGAATGAGATAGAGGAAGAGAAAAACGAATGATTGCAAAACATCACTTGGGGGCAACTGAAAAGTAACATCCTGAATATGTGTGCTTGTAAAGTAGCTATTATTAGAGGCTGTGATTTTGTGTATAAAACCACCTGTATTTACTAGCCAGTTGCTAATAAGAAACTACACCTTGTATTGTATAGATTTGTCACTTGTAAAAGAGATGTTAGAGTATGGAAATTTGCAGTAGCTGCTAGAAAATGCTAAGACAAAAGCTGGAAAGATTCTAATACAATGGTAGTGTTATAAAGCAGGTGATGGAACAAATTAAGAGGGTGGGAGAATTCCACTGGTAAGAAATTTCTTTGGCTAGTCCCTCACTGCCATCAGCATCTTCAACATGCTGCTGCACCCTGTAATAGTTACTCTGCTAATGTAAATTTGTGTGTGCCTTGCTGTAGTAGCGACTTGTTACTGGATGAAGCGGGTGAAACTCTGCATTGACAGCAAGGTGCAAGGACTGAGGCTGACAAAATGCCTGCTCCCACAGTCAAGGGCAAGACTGGGTTGGCCTCTGTGTTTGCCACCAAGAAGAACCTTTAGCTCCGCTGTTGGCTGCAACCCAGCAGGCGTGGAGCGGTGGGGACACATGCCACGCCAGACCTTGATGTGAAGGATGGCCTCCCCTCTTATCAGAGAGCCATACAGCAGAAAAAAGGGGCAGGCCCAGCAGCCTGTAGTTGGCATATGTTGGAGATATAATCTAGCCCAAATCCCCTGCTCAAGTAGGGTCACCCAAAACATATATAAAACAAAAAGGGGGAGATGTGGAGACAGTGTTCTCATGGGAGAATGCATAATTAATACATAAACTCTGAATAATCCTGAAAGATACAGCAAGGCAATGAGAGGCCCAAAGAAGCTTAAGCAAGCAAGATGAGAAGAAGAAGCTGGAATTCACTGAGTTAATGAGAACTGTGGACTGTTGGCAAGCTTTCGAGGTCAAGTTCTCACACCTGTGCTAAACCAATTACATGTTAGTCACTAAGGGTCTGCAAGACATGTATCCAATCATAATATGCCAAATCACTGTAAGAAGTGCATGTAAGAAAGAGTATATAAGGAGTTAAGGCTTTGTAATAAATTTGGCGATTGCTTGATCGCATTCATCATCTCTGCGCTGTCCGTGACTCCTGCGTCAACACTGCTGCTTGCCCCGCTGCTCTCGGAGCAACTGAGAGACCCCATTCCTTTGGGGAGCCTGCAGCACAAGTGTCTGCCCAGGTTAGAACAGAGGCCAGTCTTTATTTCTCCCCTTCCCAGGCGGTCGCTTTCCCCTGGCCAGATGCTAGATTCAAATGCGGGGCTGGATACTGCAGCCCAGTGCTGCGGCGCCCACACTGTGACCGTCTGTGCACATGTGTGCATGCACATGTGTGTGAGCGTCTGCTGGGAGGGCATGTGCAGCCCGGCTTCTGTTCGGTCCTAGGGTGGGAGCTATGGCAGTTGCTCCCACCCCAGACTCTCAATTGCTCCCAAGGAACAGGCAAACCCCACAGGGAGACTCTGACAGACGGTACCATTGCTCCTGTTCGTACACCAGCAGTGACGCCCCATTTCCCTGGTGGCTATGGCTGGGCCCCACCTCAACTCCTGGAACCGGCCCCAGGGAGGTGATGTCACTATGGGCCTGTGACATGGGTACAAAGCTGGGCTGCTGCCGGAGGTGGGGCAGTATCTGGAGAAGAACCTCGGTGCTGCTGGGCAGGAGCTCAGAGAGCAATTGCCAATAACCTGTTCTGTGCCCTCCCTGCAGTGGAAGGGCGCAAGCGCAGGAGAAGAGGATCTGTGACTGACATTCCCCTGGCCGTGCCCCTCAAACCCTCTTAGTTCCCAACACAGGGGTGCAGCCATGCAGGCAGAAGAGGTGCAGGAAGATCTCTGTGTGCTGCAGGAGCGCCTGGCACAGTGTTCTGCAGAGGCACAAAGGCACAAGAAGCTGCTGGGATTTGTGGTAGGTGTGGAGTGGTCCCCTTGTCCCCAGGGCTGGGGCTGCAAGATCTGAGCCTCTGACCCTTCCTCTCCCCATGCAGGAGAAGAAGCAGCAGTATCTGCGGGAAATCGTGGAGCAGCTCAGCATGGAGGTTAGTGTTCCCTACTTTGCCCGTGTCCCCCTGCTGTGGTGCTGGGGCTGTGTCAGGGCCTCAGTGCCTGTGTCCGGCACCTCTTCCCAGAACTGTGAGGTGGTACGGTGCTTCCAAACCAACCGCCGAGAGCTCCAGAAGCTGGAGGGGCACATGGCCAGGATGAAGGTGAGTTCACAGAGTAGTTGAGGTTAGAAAGGGCGTCTGGAGGTCATCTGGTCTTATCCAATGCCCCTGCTCAAGAATATGACCCAGAGTCATTTGCTCAGGACCATGTCCAGAAATGGACTGGGTCCAGATTTGGGCCTGGGGAGTCTCTCTGTCTGCCCCCAGTGCCTATAGGGTTGGGTAGAACAGATGCGAGGACAAAGGCAGTGCCCAAGGGGAGCTGGGAGGGAATAATGCCAAGGGGAGTGCGCTCAAGGAAGTGTCCCAGTGCCCTGAGAGTTGCAACTCTTCCCCTCCTCTCCCACAGGAGTGCCTGCAGATGATAAACAGGGAGGTAGCCACAAGCCTGGAAGAGGAGCAGAAGGTACAGGGGAGAAGGAGGCCCATCTTGACAGGGTCAGGGAGGGGGATGCCAGTGATAGGTCTGTGCAGCCCAGCAGCCATAAGCAGCAGCATAGCTGGGGGGGACATCTATTCTGGGGTCTGCAAAGGAGAGGTTGGGCCTCTGGAGATGCCCCAGGCTATTGGCTGTGCTGTAGAGGGGAGCCTGATGTGGATCTCTGTCAAGGTCTGACTGGAGAAAACCCAGTGTTGGACCTATTTTGCTCGTGATCCCCAGAGGGAGATAAAAACAAAAGTTAGGTCAGGTACTGTAATTGGTCAGCTTGTTTATTATGAAAAGACAATTATTATAAAAAAGAAGATCTTAGTAAAAAAAGATAGCAACAGGACAGATTGGGGAAAACAAAAAACAACAGAAATCAAGCAAGCATTCAGTGTGCAGAGAGACAGCAGACACTACCGTGGACCCAGTGGCATCCTGAAGGTCCGTAGCTGTTGTCTTCAGTGGTGGGTGTCCCCCAGGGTCTGCAGTCGGCATCAGTGGAGGGTGCCCCCAACGGCAATGACCTTTTTCCCCTTTCATTATGTGTTTGGGGGGGAGTACCTCTGTTCTTAATGTCACATACTGCACATTACTGGTGGATCACAGCAGCCAGCTCTTCAACTGCACGTCTGCCAGCAACCCTTGAGATAATGGGCAGCAGTTCCTCACACCAGTCCTTGAGATAATGGATCGTGGGGTCTTACCTCAGCTCCTCTCACTCATCTCTCGGGCAGTGGAAGGTGGAATCCCATCTCAGCTTCTCATACCAATCTTTGAGGCAATGGACGGTGGAGTCTGATTTCAGTTCAGTCTCACAGTCTGCAGGCACAGCACCATGGCTTTAGGGAAGGGGGTGGGATGAGTGACCCTCACTTGTGCTCCTGGGGATGGCGTGTGGAACGGGCACGCTTCTGGCGCTGGCCCAGTCTGTGACCGCATCCAGAAACCCCTCGGGGGTGGCCAAGCTGCTGGGCAATGGTGCCAGCACCAAGACACCTGTGTGCCAGCACCCTGGCCCTGCCCTGACCTGCCAGGCCCTGGACACTTTGATGCCCTTTGAGGCTCCCTGTGAAGCATCCCACTTGTTTTCCAGAGGCGGCAGTGGTCAGAGCTGGCAGGAGCTGTTCTGGAGCAGGCTGAGGTCAAGAAGGTACTGGGGACAGGAGGGACAAGGGCTCAACATTACTGTGGGGGGAAGCCACACCCAAGCAGGCATGGCATGGACTCCTGACTGGGCCCTTTGCTTTTCCAGCTGCTCAGGAACAGGCTCAAGCTCCTCCGGCAGAAATGTGAAGGTTTCCGAGCCAGCAGCTTCATGGACAAGGAGGAATAAGACCATTTCTTGGCTGCAGTGAGTTGCCCTGGGGTCCAGGGCTCTTCCATAGGTGGTGGGATGTCCATGCCAGAGGTCCAAGAGCATTAGGCAGCTTTGGACTTGTCCGGGATCAAGTGTTTCAGTCTTTCTGTTCTTCCTAACTTGGGGGGCATGTAGGGGGAGATTCTGGGACACACTGGCAACACCAACAGCGGAGTTGAAACAGATGCTCAGACCCCCTCATCCCAGTCCTGCGTGTAGCCTGTTGTGCCCAGCATAGTACAAGGTCCCACTGTGGTGTTCAAAGAGGGTGCTTGGAAACAGCTGAGACAAATTTGGCTTCTGCTCTGCCTGACCCCTCTTCTATCCCACAGGAGGCTTTGTGTGTTCCTCTTGTTGCTGCAGATAGTCACCTTCGTGGTGCTGCTGACGAGCGATGGCCTTAACTGGGTCCTGCCACCAAAGCTGGGGGCTGCCCTTGGGAGCTGCCCAGCGAGGGCCTGGTTCTTTTGAAATCCAACTAGAAAGAGAATAAAGAAACTTGGGATTGTAGGACACGAGAATCACCCGGTCAGTGTTACGTGACAAAAGCCACCATGTAAAGTTGTCTTCGAAGACACATGCAATGGAACAGTCAGCAAGGAAGCTGCTCATCGTTTACCTCTACAGATACTCAGAGATGAATACTGTCATTACAGAGAAAGCAGCTTGTCTCTTGGAGATGGCTAAATGGAAGAAATTGAAAAATGTCATAAAAATAACAGCGTTGACATTTCTAATAATTGCCTCGGTCTTAACTAAGCTGTTATAAAAGAATGCTGGAGCCTGATTTCTACTGAGAAATCCATTTCTTCAGCCCTACTCGGTGAAGAATCAGGGTGACTGAAGAAATAGGGTGGATTGAAGAATGGGGTTGATTGAAGAACAGGGTTGTAGATAAGTGTCCTGGGTTCAGCAGTAGCAGTCATTTTTCCCCTTCTTGGTAGCTGGTGTAGTGCAGTGTTTTGACTTTCAGCTCGGGAACAGAGCTGATAACAAGGATGTTTTGGTTTGGCCAAGGACTTTGTGAGCCTCATGCTCTGCCAGGGGGGAGGGGAAGCCAGGAGGAAGCAGAGACAGGACACCTGACCCAAACTGACCAAAGAGGTATTCCATACCACAGCATGTCATGCCCAGGAGGTAACTGGGAGTTAGCCGGAAGGGCTGGGAGACTGCAGGGTTGGAGGAGGTATCGGTCAGAGCTTGGTCGGGCTGGGGGGGGCGAGTTATCGGTCGGCTGGTGGTGAGATGATGTATTCTCTTCCCTTGTTATTTCCTTTATCATTATTATCATTGGTGGTAGCAGTAGTGATTTGTGTTATACCTTAGTTACTAAACTGTTCTTATCTCAACCCGTGGGAGTTGCATTCTTTTCGATTCTCCTCTCCGTCCCTCCAAGAGCAGGGGGAGGGCAAGAAAGGGGGGGAAGTGAGCGAACGAATTACCTGACTGGGTTTAAACCACGACAGTTCTTTTTGGCGCCCAACGTGGGGCACGAAGGGTTGAGATAACAACAGATCTGACCAGATTAATAGTCATTCGTCACAATGCTGATTTATTGGCTCTCAGAGTTGTTCCTCTTGATCTCACAGCTTCAGAATGTTGTAACTTACGTAGAGCCGGTATTTGCTGTGATAGTGTTTATCAAGTGTGGGGCCTGGGCTAAGGTTCTTGTCTCACTGTGCTTTATGGCAATGGCTTGTAATACGGGCGGGCTCCAGCAGCAGGGCGGGACGGACGTGGCCTTGGACTTGTACCTGGCCGTCCGGCTGCTCTTCACCGTCCTGGCCCTCACCCTACTCTCCATCTTCGTGAGGCTGCGGGGAGCCGAGGGGGAGCGGCCCCGGGAGCCGGCGGCAGCCGAACCGGCCCGGGAGAGCGGCCCCGGGGACCAAGCGGCGGCGGGAGCGGGGCCGGAGGCCGCGAGGGGACGGCTGCCGGTGGAGGAGGTCGGGGCGGTCGAGGAGCAGAAGGAAGGGGCTGCCGAGCAGCGGGAGAAGGCGGCGGAGGAGCCGAGCCCCGCGGCCGAGCCGAGCCCCGCGGAGGAGCCGAGCCCCGCGGCCGAGCCCAGCCCCGCGACGGCCGAGAGCGTTTCCCGGAAGCCGCCCGCCGAGCCCCAGGAGGATGCAGGAGACCACGCAGCATTTCCCAGCAAGGCAGAGGAGGAGGCGCTGGACTCAGGAAAAGAGAAGCTGGCGGTGGGAGAGCCGGCAAGCACAGCGGCTACACCAGCCCCAGTGACAAGTACAGCAGCTACACCAGCCCCAGTGACAAGTACAGCAGCTACACCAGCCCCAGTGACAAGCACAGCAGCTACACCAGCCCCAGTGACAAGTACAGCAGCTACACCAGCCCCAGTGACAAGCACAGCAGCTACACCAGCCCCAGTGACAAGCACAGCAGCATCAACTGAGAGTTCTGAAGGTTTTGAATGGCCTTTGGGTATCCTTGGGACCTGCCTGCTGATTGTGATGGGGATCAGCATGTTGGCACACACACAGACTGTGTTTTACCCACAACCATTCTGTCTGATCTCAAAAGTTAAGCAGAGTCGGGTTTGGGTCTTGTCTGGGGTTAGACGACAATACAGGGGGACCAAGAGGTTTTCCCCAAGGCTGCACAGCCAGGAGTGGCACGGTGTGTGTGACAGTATGGGCAAGTATCTAGTCCACTGGGCCCCTCCAGTGCTTTGGAAGCATCAGAAATGGAAGGCAGCTGTATGGAGTCCCCGGCAACAAGCTGCAGAAACTGCTTAAGGGGACAGTGAATTATTTTAAGCCTGGTGGGCCCATGGCACTTCAGGCCATCAGAGCAGAGATGCAACATAGAGATGGACTCATGATCAAGGGGTGGACCTAGCAATGGACACTATTGCCCAAGTTATTCACGAGTGTGAACACTGCACACAGTCTCTCCGGCTCTGGAAGACTGTTACAAGAGATGGAGCCTGACATCATGGACCAGATGGACGCAGCAGCTTTATAGCTACTGGTCCATGCACTTAGATAAGAGTGATGGTATATTGAAAATGTGGGATCTGAGCATGACGTGAATGGTATGGAATAAGGGGTGGATAATGTCCTGGGTTCAGCAGTAGCAGTCATTTTTCCCCTTCTTGGTAGCTGGTGTAGTGCAGTGTTTTGACTTTCGGCCTGGGAACAGAGCTGATAACAAGGATGTTTTGGTATGGCCAAGGACTTTGTGAGCCTCATGCTCTGCCAGGGAGGAGGCGAAGTCGGGAGGAAGCAGAGACAGGACACCTGACCCAAGCTAGCCAAAGAGGTATTCCATACCACAGCACGTCATGCCTGGGGGGGAGTTAGCCGGAAGGGCTGGGAGACGGCAGGGTTGGAGGAGGCATCGGTCAGAGCATGGTCGGGCTGGGGGGGGGGGGCAAGTTATCGGTCGGCTGGGGGTGAGATGTCTTATTCTCTTCCCTTGTTGTTTCCTTTATCATTATTATTACTGGCGGTAGCAGTAGTGATTTGTGTCATACCTTAGTTACTAAACTGTTCTTATCTCAACCTGTGGGAGTTGCATTCTTTTTGATTCTCCTCTCCGTCCCTCTGGTAGTAGGGGGAGGGGAAGAAGTGGGGAGTGAGTGAACGAGTTACCTGACTGGGTTTAAACCACAACACATGGTCAGGCATTAGGTTCAGGTTATATGACTAAAACTCCGGGTATTCTGGTCCAGTACAAGGATTTGGAAACCGGCATTTGGAAAGGTCCTGCGGAAGTAAAACTAACTGGTTGAGGTTATATGTGTGTAAATTACAGATTCCGGTTTGCAGTGGGTGCCAGCTCGATGGGTGAAACCCTGGCAAGAGTCAGCACCGCTCCAGGACATCCCCCTTGTCAGTGATTGAATTAATTGAAATTTGAGCTTAGGACATCCGTTTTGTGTATGTTTTCAGTCCTTCTTGAAGTGAAGGGAGCAACCTTTTTTACGTTAAAGTAAACAAACAAAAAAAACCCCCAAAACCCAAAAAGAACTACCCCCCACCCCCACCCCCCCCCTCCCCCAAACCTCCAGGGAAGCAAGATGAGCGCGGGATACAGACGTATTGTGTGATTTTCTGGTGGTGGGAAGGTCTCTCATATGCTCTTATCAGGGGTATTGGGCATACTGTGACGGACCGTGGACTTGGGAGCCCATATACAACTCATTTAATACAGTTTCTCTGTGATACTCATGTACTAGAAGTTGGTAAATGTAAGTATGTCCAGGTTTCTATCGACCTTTGGAGACCTTTATAGATATTGCTGGCCACTTCTTCCAACATAGGCTGGCCACCTGTGTCGGAATGAGCGTGCATTTTGGTAAGTATAAAAGCGCAAGCCTCATACGATGTGGGGGAGGCAGAGCCTCTGTGGGGATGCCCGCTAAGGATGAGCCTGCCACCTCGCACTGCAATGATGCTTCTCGGAGCTGGTTTCCTGTTAGTCTCCACAGGATCCTTGTGCCACGTTCTGTACGTGGGACTGTAGTGGGAGTAATGATTGTCTGGATTTTGTGCTTCAAACATTGTAGTTGTGTGGAGTGTGCTTGTGGGATCCCATACGTGTGTGTGTGTTGAGGGCAGACGGTGTTCTGTGTATTTTTTTGTTGTTGGGTTCATGTAAAAGTTTTTAACCGGTAACAGTTTAACATTTCGGGCAAGAAAGGGTTAATGCAAAAGTGCGGTTGCTGGCAGGTATTTATGGTTGCTGCTGAAGCAGGCAGGCAGATGTAGCTGCTGCCAAGCAGGCCGGCGTTTGTAGCTGTGCAAAGCAGGGTGAGCGAATTTGGGGAAAAAAAAAAAAAAAAAAAAGCTGACCTCCGATTCAGCTCCCGGTGCTCCACCGGCGGAACGGCCAGGATGGACGCCAGAGCCGAGGAGTGAAGGAAGAAAAACCAAACAACAAAACAAACAAAAAAACCCCAACAAACCAAACCAAAACAAACAAAACCCAACCTCTCAATCTATTGAGGCAGTTTGTAGAGACACCACAGACAAAGCCTAAAGAGCACCTGCGACACAGTGGGTGCATGGTAGGAGCCTTGCTTAGTATGTTTAAGGTAACCTGGGGGTGAATCCAAGACTTGCAGGAATAGATAGATCGGTTGTAATAAGAACTGCTAACTGAAAAGGCGAGAGGGGTAGTGCAAGCACAAGCTTTATAAGCCGTCACCTAAGCAGCATCAGGGTGGCAGAAAAAAAAAAAAAGAAAAAAGAAAAAAAGAGGCAATGATGCAGCAAACTCCTCAACTGTTAACAATGTGCAGTTTAACCTGTCTGCTTCTCAAGAACTGATAACCTGGAGGAGGGGCTATATTTGTGTCCTCCTGCCTACGGGTCCATGGCGACTGCCTGCAAAGTTTGTCAAGCCTTGCCATGAGCTGGACAGAGGAATGGAAAAACCTGATGCCTCAGCTACAGGAGCTGACCATGAATACCCCAAGCA
>NW_026913484.1:0-10737 GCF_034315485.1 Pezoporus occidentalis | reverse complement strand
GTTAAGACAGCCAGCACTCTCAACACAGTGTCACTGTCCACTTGGTTTGTCTGTTTCTTAACACCCATTTAAGGGTCCTGTGTCAGTAGCCCCTCGAGAAGGATGGAGGATGCCCTCCCCCTCCATAATGACCATCTCCCCGCTGGGGTTCAGATTGGCTTCTGAACAGCTGAACTGCTGGAGGCTGTAGAGCTCTGCTTCTCCCTCTCTCTCTCCCAGGGATCTCTGCAGGGAATATGCACCACCTGAGGTTTGGAGACGAGAGGCAGCAGTACTTCTGTGTCATTGGCAAGGCCCTGGAGGATGTCTGTGAGGCCGAAAAGCTTGCGGAAGCAGGTGAAATTGTCCTCTCAGCCTCCTGCTGGGAGCTATGTGAGAAGCACAGGCTCAGAACCAGCCATATTGCGGGCAAAACAGCTGTGAAGGTAGGTGGATGGGACAGCATCTAGAGCCATTCTGAGGACCTGGACCTGAAGGAGGGAGGCCTCAGAAAGCTGAAGAGCTGAATGTGGAGAGAGTTGTAGCTGTGAAAGGGGAGAGCAGCTGATGCTCTTGTCCTTCTATGTTAGGAGTAACTCTGGGCTGGGCTTGCTTCGTTTGAGGGGTCAGGAGGCACTGGAAGAGTTTTGGCCCCACCAGCAGTGTCCTCCGTGGGTCACGGAGCTGTTGACAGCTGGGGGATGCTTGGAAGACGTCTGCTCAGCTCCAGTGTTTCTGAGGAAGCACTGCTGTCCTGTCCAGCCAGATAGGCTTCTTCTCCCCTTTTCTGGACAGTGACAGTGGAGGGCAGGATCTGTCCCCTGGGACTCCTGGAGAAGCCAGTGTCAAGTGCTTTCCTTCTGTGTACCTTCAGGTTACGGGCATGAACCAGATGTCTCTGTCGGAATGCCAAAATGTTTTAGACAAGCTTCCACAGAAGGAGAAGTGCTGCTTCACGGAAAACGAATGTGAGTGCCAGATTCACCTTGTTTTGGTTTTGCTTGGAAACGTGGGGCCTGGCTGCTGCAGGGGTCAGGGATGAACTACCGCTCCCCTCTTCCCCTCTCAGTTAGCAGTCATGCTTTTGGCCCTCTTGTGCATCATCTGGGGCAGTTGCTGCTGCTGCCATCTCCTTCCTGCCCTAAGCACCTGCAGGTGGCAACACAAGCAAACGCAGGAGTCTCTCCCCTGTTGCCAGTGCTAGCCCCTGCTTTCCAACAGCTCGTAGTCCCATCTTCCCACAGCAACCGTGTGTGTTTCCTCTCCGCAGATGCTGTCAGGCCTGCTCTTTTCTTGAACCCTGATACTGATGTGGGAGACATACTTAGTTACATCCCAAAAGCTGTTCTCAGGAAGGTACGCCTGGGCCGTTGCTGCTGGGGCTGCTTTTTTTGCAGGGCAGAAGAAGCGGTGCATTCAGAGAGGGAGTTTCCATGAGAGCAAGCCAAACAAAGAAAATGCATCCCGAGATGACAATGTGGGCAAATTGGGCCAAGGGGCACAGGTGCTGCACCACTGGATGAGTTGTCCTCGGAGAGATGGGTGGTGGGGCAGACATTTGCATCTCTTGTCTTTTCTGTGGGTATGGCTCTTCATGTTCTGTGGACGTGATGGCAGGATAGAGGGGAGAATCCACTGAAGCCCCATGAGCATCGCTCAGGGTCACCACTCATGTCCATAACTGTCCCAAGATGGGGTGTTACCGGAGCGCCCTTCTCGCCTTTGTCATTTGTGTTCTGATTTGGTATCTGACTGCTGCAAGCTGGGCAGCCTGCCGACCATTTAAACCGAGAGGAGGATCTTCTCTTCCCCTACTAGTACCTGCTATTGCCAGGACACCAGCTCTCCCTTTGTACCTGGTGTGGGCAGCCCCTGGGAGAGCAGGCTTGTGGCTGTCATGCCCTTGTGTTCCAGCGCAGGCTTTCCTCTGTGAGCTACGGCCAGTCACCATCCTTTCCTCCACCTGAATTTTGATACAAAGGACAGAGTGCCCTCAGTGAAGCAGGACTTCCTCACAAGGGTGAAGTGAACAAAGTCTTCCTGTTTGACAAAGGCCAGTGAGGTCCTCTTCCTCTCACCTGAATTTTGATACAAAGGGCTGTACATTCCTGTGTGTGTTCGGAGTGGGATGGATAGTGAGAGCATTCATGCCTTGCAGAGTGCTTTTCTGTTCCTTGCAAAAACAGGGTGAGTGTCTGGTGGGGCAGGGAGCGCGTGCTGCCACCAGTGTGTGTTCCCCTGGGAGTGTGAAAGGTGAAAGATCTCCCTTCCTTGAGGCAGTGAGTGCCCTGAGAGTGGCTTATCCCTCATCTCAGGTTCTGTCCCAAGCACACCCTGCTGGCCACCATGCTGAAGAGCCCTTGGTGAAGGCGAGAGGCTCCTTGGTGCCAGAAGCAGCACCTGTCTGGGTGACTGGCCTGTGGACAGTGATGTCCTTGACAGACCCTCCCCTTGTGTCCTCACAGGCAGGAGAACACTGTGCCTTCCCCTCCCTCTTGCTGGCAGGCAGCCCCAGCTCTGGGAAGGCTCCTTGGCAGGGCCTGTGCTCTAAGCCCATGTCCTGTGTGGGTACACAGGACATGTTAGCCCCGGAGCTCTCTGTAAGGAACCCCAGGCTGGCAGGGCAGGATGGTGGTGGCCCAGGCTGGGCTGAGGGGCCTGCAGAGTGCTTTGGGGTGGGATCTGCACCTGGAGCGCAAGAGGCATGTGCAAAAACAGCGTCTGTTTCTGTTACCACAGTGGGATGGGGGTGGCCTCATTGGCCACCCTCCTGCCTGAGGCACGAACCCTGTGCTACAAGCCTGGGCTGCCCTGTGCCAGCAGAGGAAGACAGGCTGGGAGAGTGCCTGCAGCCAGCAAGCACACCAGGAATGGCCCAGGCAGCCCAGCCCTGGGCCCACTGGGTCCCAGCTGAAGGACCTGGGATCAGGCTAGGAAGGGGCAGTGCTGGAAGGGCACTGTGGAGCTGGGTGGCAGGTACACTGTGTGCACCTGGGCTTATCCCTGGCAGCTTGGCAGCCCGTGTGATGGCACACTCTGGGCTGGTGACCTGTGATACCACAACCTGGTCTCTGGGGCCCTCAGGGAAGGGGGTGCTCAGAGAAAGAGAGGCTTCACAGCTGTCACTGTCTATCAATGTGGTGCACCACCAACAGTGAGTGTCCTCTGGAAGTCCAGAGGGGATGGCCGGCATCCTAAGGGTCCAGCTTGGCCAGCAGGAGTTCTGCTGAGCATCCGCTTTTCTCCATTCACTGTGGATGAGACGGCAGGAGCCCTGGTGTGGCCTCTTCCCTGCTGTTTCCTGCTGGGAGAGTGGGAGTGGAAGGGAAGGTTTTGTTGGGAGACACAACCTGGCTTTCAGGCCTCTGTCCAAATGGCTTTCCCGTGCCTGTGCTCTACACATGCCCTGTTACCCTGGGAAGGTTTCTGTGGCCCTTGGCCACCTGGGTCCCATGGATAAAGGTGGACCCTCAGGAGCTCACTGTACCCCAACCCCAGGCTGGGGCCAGGATGACCTTCTTTTTGCCCAATGCTAGTCTTGCTGAAGCAGAGCACGCAGGAGATAACTATGGAATGCCTCCATGAGGCTTTTTGAGGAGGCTTCAGTCCAAGGCCAAGGCACACTGGCCAAGGGGCTGGAGCGTTCCATGGCTCTCAGGGATGGAAAGAAGCAGTGTCCCAAAACTACAGGACAAAACCCTGTACCTGCAGCCAGCAGACTGGCCTAACTGGGACAGGTGATTAAGTAATTGGCTCTTCCCAGCGCCCCTTGCGCCCTCAAATGCCAGTATGTGTCTTTGTCCAAAACGGTTAGAGGCTTCCAAGCAGTTGACAAAGAGGTCAATCTCCTTCTTCCGACCTGTGAAGACAAACAAGAAAATGAGCTGCTGGGGCATGCTAGAAAGCAAAGAGCCATCCCTTTGGCTGGCACCCTCCACCACAGCTTCCCTCCCACTACCACATCTGGCAGCCTACGATACCCCTGCTGCCTTCCAACCCTCTTGTCCCAGCTTTTGCACCTCTGCCTTCCTCAGAGTGGTAGCGGATGCCCTGTCCCACAGAGATTCAGACAGCCCCATGCAAATCCCCTCAGGGATCCAGTACAAGGCTGGAAGGGATGATCTGAGTTGCTTCAGGCACCTGTGTCCCAAACAGACTTAGAACATCTTCTCCTGGCTGTACGACTGGCCACAGAGCACATCAGTGTTGATACACAGCCGTGTTTTAGTTCTTGCCAAAGAGGGCTTGCACAGCATCAAGGCATTTTCTATTTCTCATGCCACCCTGCCAGCAAAAGCAGGCTGGGGGTGCACAAGAAGTTGGGATGGGGCACAGCTGCAACAGCAGACCCCAGCTGGCTTATTTCATTGCATATGATGCTGTGCTTCACAAGAAAAGCTGGGGAAAAGGAGGAGGAAGGGGGCACATTACGAGTTCCTGTGTTTGTCTTCCCAAGTCCTTGATACACATGTTGAAGCTCTGCTTTCCTGGGAATGGCTGGACACCTGCCTGCCACCAGGAGGCAGTGAAAGAATGCCTGATTTTGCCTGTCATGGATGCACAGCAGCTGCTTTACCTATGAAGCTCTCCGTATCCAGTGTGCTCACTTTTACCCTTCCAGTTCTCTTCCCCATCCCACTGTGGGGAGTGAGCAGCCGTGTGGGGCTGAGTTCCCTACCGGGGTTAACCTATGACAGGGCCCAAAACATCCAGCAAGACACTGAGTGATTAAAGGCGTCCGTGATGCTTGACTTTTCCATGTTTACAAGCAGATGCTGCCAAGAAAGCACCTCTGAGGAGTACAAGGGGGAGAACCAACCACCAAAACTCCCCATCAGTCTAGCAGAAGGAAATCTCTTTCCTGACCCCAAGGACAAGGACTGGTTTAGCCCCCAGGGTGTGAGCAGCTTGAAACAAACCTTCCTATCAGGTCTGAAGCATGCCTGGGATCACCGAGCGCCTCACCCTGCTTCCCACCCCAAAGATATCAACTAAGTAGGCACTGAGAGAGCCAGCACTTCCTCAGGGCCTCTGCAGGCAACATTATCCCCAGCAAAACCTTTTCCGTTCCCAATACAAGTTACTGAGGGGAAGAAACTGGGGTTCAGAAGAGCAAGGCATTCTCCACATACCCAGCAAGGAGGCGTTATCTGGCATCTTCATGGCAAGAGCCATGCCAAATATGCTAGGAGCAGGGGAAAAAGAAAATACAAGTCAGTTAGCTGGTTAGAAGCCAAGGGACATCAAGAAGCAGCCTGGCATGGAGGGGCTGGATGTGCTCCTCAGGGTACCTGTTTTTCTTTCGAGCGGCATGTTATCCCCTGCATGCTCCCCCCCACCAAAGTTCAAGCTGGCATGCTGAGAGAGCTTTAAGCATTAAGAAACCCAACGGCCACACCAGGACGAGAGAATATATTGAGAGTCCGTCAACAGAGGCCAGACCCAGAGACATGTGAAAGAAGCAAGAGTGAGCTGCTGGTTAGCAGATATCTTTACTGCGTTGGCCAGGAAAAAACGAGAGTCTTGGAAACAAGGACCCGATGGGCTGGGATTCCAAGCACCTGGCACCTCTGGCTTAAGTCTTCCTGTATTTTCAGAGACTAACATTCAAACCACCATCCAAAAAGAAGGTCAAATCCTGGCCCAGAGGAAGAGCCCGGGTTTGAGGAGGAAGACATGATGAAGAACGTCCTGAGGGTCCACCTTTATCCATGGGAACCAGACTGGCCCAAAGCTTCCCACTCAAGAGCAGCTAGGACAAAACCTTCTTGGGTCAGCATTACCAGGGCATGTGGTAGAGCGAGCACAGCACGGAAAGCGCAGTTGAAAGCCATTTGGACAGAGCCTGAAAGCCAGGTTGTGTCTACCGAAACAAAACCTTCCCCATTCCTGTGGTTTCACTCCCACTCTCCCAGCAAGAGGAAACAGCAGGGAAGAGAGGTAAAAAGCCTCCCACACCAGGGCTTCTGACCGTCTCATCCACAGTGAATGGAGAGCGGCTTCTGCTCTCTCTGCAGAACTCCTCTATGCTGGCCAAGCTGGACCCTTGATGCCACCATCCCCTCATCCAGACTTCTCAGAGGACACTCACCTGTTGGTGGTGATCCCCACATATTGATAGACAGTGACAGGATGTTTGAAGCCTTTCATCTTTCTCTCCGGCAGCTCCTTGAAGTAGCAAGAGGGCAGCCCAGAGCTGGCACAGGTTGTGCTATCACAGGTCACCAGCCCAGAGTAGCTCATCATCATCCGGGCTGCCAAGTTCACCTTCTGGCCAATGACTGCCAGAGAGATGAAGAAAGAGCACACAGTGATGTACCTGTGCCACCAGCTCCACAGTGCCCTTCCAGACCAACGGCTGCCCTGCATCCGACACCCGCAGCCCCACAGTGGGTTAAGCAGATCCCAGGGGAACAACCAGCTGTGGAGCCCAGTGTCCCGCCCCAGCCCAGGGCTGGTGCTGCCTGGGCCATTCCTGGCTGGTTGTTGGGCAGGCACTCTCCCAGCCTGTCTTCCTCTTCCCAACAGCTCACGCCAGTTTCCCACACCGCACGCACATGCTTGTACCTGTGTACTCGTGCCTCAGAGGGTGGCCAATGAGGCCACAGAACGCCATCCCACTGGTAACAGACACAGACGCTGTCCTGGCACACAGGGAAACAACACGGCTTCAGAGGCGCTCCAGGTGCAGTCCTGCCCACCCAGCTTCATCTCTTCCCGCATCTCCCCTCAGCACTAGCCTGGGCCACTGGCCATCCTGCCCTGCCAGCCTGGGGTTCGGGGTACAGAGAGCTCAGGGCTGTAAAGGACCCAGGCGGCAAGGACAAGGAACAGGGCTTAGAGCACAGGCAGGAACTTTTGGGCACTTCTCCTGAGACCCCCTTCCCTGAGCTGTGACCTGTGACCAGTGGGAAAAGAGGGAGGGAAGAAGGTGCCACAGTGTCACTGCCTGTGATGACAGCAATGTAAGATCAGGTGTCTAGGCCCCATCACTGTCCACAGGCCAGTCACCCAGAAGGTGCTGCTTCTGGCACCAAGGAGCCTCTCGCCTTCACTAGGGCTCGTTCCAGCATGGTGGCTAGCAGGGTGTGCTTGGAGACACTCTGCCTGGCTGCCCAGGGATAAGCCCAGGGGTTGCCTGCCACCTCTCAGGGCACTGTTTCCTTCCTGCCAAGGAAGGGAGGACAGGGGAGGGTAAGCTAGACGCAACACTCTTTCTTCCTCTGCTTTACGCTGGCCCAGGCAGCACGCGCTCCCTCAGCCCCACCAGACACTCACCCTGTTTTTGCAATGATCTTGGAGCACGAGTTGAAGATCTGAAAAGCACTCTGCAAGGCATGAATGCTCTCATGGGCCAGCTTTACTCCGGGGAGTCCGAACACACACAGGAATGTACAGCCCTGCCAAGGACAGATGCAGCACATCTTGCCACAATGCCTAAGAAGGAATCTTCCCCTCTTGCTCAGTATCCACCCTCTTGGGTTGGGGGGAGATGATTCCACCTCACACTCACTTTGTCAAACAGGAAGACTTTGTTCACTTCACCCTTGTGAGGACAGATGATTTCCTGCATCAGGCTGCTGACTTCACTGAGGACACTACGGAAAGATACTATGTCCTTTGTATCAAAATTCAGGTGGAGGAAGAGGATGGTGACTGGCCGTAGCTCACAGAGGAAGTCCTGCGGCACTCTGTCTTCAAGCTGGAAGACAAGAGCATGACAGCTTCACAAGCCTGCTCTCCCAGGGGCTGCCCACGCCAGGTACAAAGGGAGAGCTGGTGTCCTGGCAATAGCAGGTACTAGTAGGGGAAGAGAAGATCCTCCTCTCGGTTTAAATGGTCGGCAGGCTGCCCAGCTTGCAGCAGTCAGATACCAAATCAGAACACAAATGACAAAGGCGAGAAGGGCGCTCCGGTAACACCCCATCTTGGGACAGTTATGGACATGAGTGGTGACCCTGAGCGATGCTCATGGGGCTTCAGTGGATTCTCCCCTCTATCCTGCCATCACGTCCACAGAACATGAAGAGCCATACCCACAGAAAAGACAAGAGATGCAAATGTCTGCCCCACCACCCATCTCTCCGAGGACAACTCATCCAGTGGTGCAGCACCTGTGCCCCTTGGCCCAATTTGCCCACATTGTCATCTCGGGATGCATTTTCTTTGTTTGGCTTGCTCTCATGGAAACTCCCTCTCTGAATGCACCGCTTCTTCTGCCCTGCAAAAAAAGCAGCCCCAGCAGCAACGGCCCAGGCGTACCTTCCTGAGAACAGCTTTTGGGATGTAACTAAGTATGTCTCCCACATCAGTATCAGGGTTCAAGAAAAGAGCAGGCCTGACAGCATCTGCGGAGAGGAAACACACACGGTTGCTGTGGGAAGATGGGACTACGAGCTGTTGGAAAGCAGGGGCTAGCACTGGCAACAGGGGAGAGACTCCTGCGTTTGCTTGTGTTGCCACCTGCAGGTGCTTAGGGCAGGAAGGAGATGGCAGCAGCAGCAACTGCCCCAGATGATGCACAAGAGGGCCAAAAGCATGACTGCTAACTGAGAGGGGAAGAGGGGAGCGGTAGTTCATCCCTGACCCCTGCAGCAGCCAGGCCCCACGTTTCCAAGCAAAACCAAAACAAGGTGAATCTGGCACTCACATTCGTTTTCCGTGAAGCAGCACTTCTCCTTCTGTGGAAGCTTGTCTAAAACATTTTGGCATTCCGACAGAGACATCTGGTTCATGCCCGTAACCTGAAGGTACACAGAAGGAAAGCACTTGACACTGGCTTCTCCAGGAGTCCCAGGGGACAGATCCTGCCCTCCACTGTCACTGTCCAGAAAAGGGGAGAAGAAGCCTATCTGGCTGGACAGGACAGCAGTGCTTCCTCAGAAACACTGGAGCTGAGCAGACGTCTTCCAAGCATCCCCCAGCTGTCAACAGCTCCGTGACCCACGGAGGACACTGCTGGTGGGGCCAAAACTCTTCCAGTGCCTCCTGACCCCTCAAACGAAGCAAGCCCAGCCCAGAGTTACTCCTAACATAGAAGGACAAGAGCATCAGCTGCTCTCCCCTTTCACAGCTACAACTCTCTCCACATTCAGCTCTTCAGCTTTCTGAGGCCTCCCTCCTTCAGGTCCAGGTCCTCAGAATGGCTCTAGATGCTGTCCCATCCACCTACCTTCACAGCTGTTTTGCCCGCAATATGGCTGGTTCTGAGCCTGTGCTTCTCACATAGCTCCCAGCAGGAGGCTGAGAGGACAATTTCTGCTTCCGCAAGCTTTTCGGCCTCACAGACATCCTCCAGGGCCTTGCCAATGACACAGAAGTACTGCTGCCTCTCGTCTCCAAACCTCAGGTGGTGCATATTCCCTGCAGAGATCCCTGGGAGAGAGAGAGGGAGAAGCAGAGCTCTACAGCCTCCAGCAGTTCAGCTGTTCAGAAGCCAATCTGAACCCCAGCGGGGAGATGGTCATTATGGAGGGGGAGGGCATCCTCCATCCTTCTCGAGGGGCTACTGACACAGGACCCTTAAATGGGTGTTAAGAAACAGACAAACCAAGTGGACAGTGACACTGTGTTGAGAGTGCTGGCTGTCTTAACCTGCCCCAGAAACCCAGCAAACCAAGCCCCTGATCACCGCCCACCCCCTTTACATGCAGGCGGGTTGTAGCTGTCTGCTCAAGAAAAACTACAGCCTGCAAAACCCTTCTCACAGCCTTAAGCAATGCAGCTCTCCTTTGCTCTTTGTGAAAGGCAGGGGAGAAAACACGGAAAAGGATGCAAAGCTGCCTCCACCTGAAAAATGAAGGGATAAGTTCCTCCTGCAGGCATCTGGCCGACAGCAGATGCTCAAAGACCCCAATATTCAACCTGACACCTGCTCTTCCTTTGAGCTTCACAGAATCATAAAGCCATAGAACAGTGAGGGCTGGAAAGGACCTTAAGATCACCTAGATCCAGCCCCACTGCCATCTCGCACTAGACCATGTCACCCAAAAGGCCGCCAGATTGGTCAGGCAGGATTTCCCCTTAGTGAAGCCATGCTGGCTGTCACCAAGCACCTTGTTGTTTTTCATGTGCCTTAGCATGCCTTCCAGGAGAATCTGCTCCAAGATTTTGCCAGGCACAGAGGTGAGACTGACTGGTCTGTAGTTCCCTGGGTCATCCATTTTCCCCTTCTTGAAAATGGGGGTTATATTTCCCTTTTTCCAGTCGTCAGGAACTTGACATGACTGCCATGATTTTTCAAATATGATGGACAGTGGCTTTGCAACTTCATTCACCAGCTCCTTCAGGAACCGCAGACGGACTGCATCAGTTCCCATGGGTTTGTGCACATTCAGGTTCTTAGGATGATCTTGAACCAGATCCTCTCCTACAGTGGGCCGAAGGTCTTCATTCTCACAGTCCCTGCATCTGCCTTCCAGGACTTGGGTGGTGTGCTCAGAGCATTTGCCAGTGACGGCTGAGGCAAAGAAGTCATTAAGAACCTCAGCCTTCTCCAAATCCAGGGTAGCCAGTTCTCCTGATAGCTTCTGGAGAGGGCCCATGTTGCCCTAGTCTGTCTTTTTATTTGCTACATACCTATAGAAGCTCTTCCTGTTATCTTTCAGATCCCTTGCCAGATTTAATTCTAACTGTGAACGCACACAAACCCAGTGGTCTGGTGTCCAACTACAGGTGGCCCCTTGAATGCTTGCAGGAGATGCTTTCCTTTGGCGCTAGCCCCGGGCAGGGATCCCTGCGTTCCCTGCCAGTGTGAAG
>NW_026913483.1:0-2500 GCF_034315485.1 Pezoporus occidentalis | reverse complement strand
TAACCCTAACCCTAACCCTAACCCTAACCCTAACCCTAAACCTAACCCTAACCCATTTCTCCCCTGTAACTGTAACAAAGTGAGTGTAATACTATATGTATATATATATACAGGAAAACAGAGGAAACGTAACAAAGTGATCAAAATAAAGCATGTTCAAGAGGATTCTAATGACCCACAGAGGTTCTCAACCCTAACCCTAACCCTAACCCTAACCCTAACCCTAAAACCTAACCCTACCCCATTTCTCCCCTCTAACTGTAACAAAGCGAGTGTAATACTATATATCTAGATATATAGGAAAACACAGTAAACGTAACAAAGTGAGCAAAATAAAGTATGTTCAAGAGCATTCTAATGACCCACAGAGGTTCTCAACCCCAACCCTAACCCTAACCCTAACCCTAACCCTAACCCATTTCTCCCCTGTAACTGTAACAAAGTGAGTGCAACACTATATATATAGATATATAGGAAAACACAGTAAATGTAACAAAGTGAGCAAAATAAAGCATGTTCAAGAGCATTCTAATGACCCACAGAGGTACTCAACCCTAACCCTAACCCTAACCCTAACCCTAACACTAACCCTAACCCATTTCTCCCCTGTAACTGTAACAAAGTGAGTGTAATACTATATGTATATATATATACAGGAAAACAGAGGAAACGTAACAAAGTGAGCAAAATAAAACATGTTCAAGAGCATTCTAATGACCCACAGAGGTTCTCAACCCTAACCCTAACCCTAACCCTAACCCTAACCCTAAACCTAACCCCCTAACCCTAACCCATTTCTCCCCTGTAACTGTAACAAAGTGAGTGTAATACTATATGTATATATATATACAGGAAAACAGAGGAAACGTAACAAAGTGATCAAAATAAAGCATGTTCAAGAGGATTCTAATGACCCACAGAGGTTCTCAACCCTAACCCTAACCCTAACCCTAACCCTAACCCTAACCGTAAACCTAACCCTACCCCATTTCTCCCCTCTAACTGTAACAAAGCGAGTGTAATACTATATATCTAGATATATAGGAAAACACAGTAAACGTAACAAAGTGAGCAAAATAAAGTATGTTCAAGAGCATTCTAATGACCCACAGAGGTTCTCAACCCCAACCCTAACCCTAACCCTAACCCTAACCCTAACCCATTTCTCCCCTGTAACTGTAACAAAGTGAGTGCAACACTATATATATAGATATATAGGAAAACACAGTAAATGTAACAAAGTGAGCAAAATAAAGCATGTTCAAGAGCATTCTAATGACCCACAGAGGTACTCAACCCTAACCCTAACCCTAACCCTAACACTAACCCTAACCCATTTCTCCCCTGTAACTGTAACAAAGTGAGTGTAATACTATATGTATATATATATACAGGAAAACAGAGGAAACGTAACAAAGTGAGCAAAATAAAACATGTTCAAGAGCATTCTAATGACCCACAGAGGTTCTCAACCCTAACCCTAACCCTAACCCTAACCCTAACCCTAACCCTAACCTAACCCTAACCCTAACCCATTTCTCCCCTGTAACTGTAACAAAGTGAGTGTAATACTATATGTATATATATATACAGGAAAACAGAGGAAACGTAACAAAGTGATCAAAATAAAGCATGTTCAAGAGGATTCTAATGACCCACAGAGGTTCTCAACCCTAACCCTAACCCTAACCCTAACCCTAACCCTAACCGTAAACCTAACCCTACCCCATTTCTCCCCTCTAACTGTAACAAAGCGAGTGTAATACTATATATCTAGATATATAGGAAAACACAGTAAACGTAACAAAGTGAGCAAAATAAAGTATGTTCAAGAGCATTCTAATGACCCACAGAGGTTCTCAACCCCAACCCTAACCCTAACCCTAACCCTAACCCTAACCCATTTCTCCCCTGTAACTGTAACAAAGTGAGTGCAACACTATATATATAGATATATAGGAAAACACAGTAAATGTAACAAAGTGAGCAAAATAAAGCATGTTCAAGAGCATTCTAATGACCCACAGAGGTACTCAACCCTAACCCTAACCCTAACCCTAACACTAACCCTAACCCATTTCTCCCCTGTAACTGTAACAAAGTGAGTGTAATACTATATGTATATATATATACAGGAAAACAGAGGAAACGTAACAAAGTGAGCAAAATAAAACATGTTCAAGAGCATTCTAATGACCCACAGAGGTTCTCAACCCTAACCCTAACCCTAACCCTAACCCTAACCCTAACCCTAACCCTAAACCTAACCCTAACCCTAACCCATTTCTCCCCTGTAACTGTAACAAAGTGAGTGTAATACTATATGTATATATATATACAGGAAAACAGAGGAAACGTAACAAAGTGATCAAAATAAAGCATGTTCAAGAGGATTCTAATGACCCACAGAGGTTCTCAACCCTAACCCTAACCCTAACCCTAACCCTAACCCTAACCCTAACCGTAAACCTAACCCTACCCCATTTTCTCCCCTCTAACT
>NW_026913482.1:0-11819 GCF_034315485.1 Pezoporus occidentalis | reverse complement strand
GAGGGGTGTTCATGGCGTTGGGACCCCCATCCATGGGGCAGCCCCATTGACCCCTGTGCCCCACATCCATGGGGCTGCCCCATTGACACCCACGCCCCCCATCCATGGGGCTGCCCCATTGACACCCACACCCCCCATCCATGGGGCAGCCCCATTGACCCCCGCGCCCCACATCCATGGGGCTGCCCCATTGACACCTGTGCCCCCCATCCGTGGAGCAGCCCCATAGACAATTGCATCCCCCGTCCGTGTGGCTGCCCCACTGATGCCCACACCCCACATCCATGGGGCAGCCCTATTGACACCCATGCCCCCCATCCATGGGGCTGCCCCATTGACCCCCACGCCCCACATCCATGGGGCTGCCCCATTGACCCCCACACCCCACATCCATGGGGCTGCCCCATTGACACCCACACCCCCCATCCATGGGGCAGCCCCATTGACACCTGTGCCCCACATCCATGGGGCTGCCCCATTGACACCTGTGCCCCACATCCATGGGGCTGCCCCATTGACACCCACACCCCACATCCATGGGGCAGCCCCACTGACACCCACACCCCCCCATCCATGGGGCTGCCCCATTGACATCTGTGACCCCCACATCCATGGGGCAGCCCCATTGACCCCCGCGCCCCACGTCCATGGGGCAGCCCCACTGACCCCCGCGCCCCCCATCCATGGGGCAGCCCCATTGACCCCTGTGCCCCACATCCATGGGGCTGCCCCATTGACCCCTGTGCCCCACATCCATGGGGCTGCCCCATTGACACCCGCACCCCCCATCCATGGGGCAGCCCCATTGACACCCACACCCCCCATCCATGGGGCAGCCCCATTGACCCCTGTGGCCCCCATCCATGGGGCTGCCCCATTGACACCCACACCCCCCATCCATGGGGCAGCCCCATTGACCCCCGTGCCCCCCACATCCATGGGGCAGCCCCATTGACACCCACACCCCCCATCCATGGGGCTGCCCCATTGACACCCGCACCCCCCATCCATGGGGCTGCCCCATTGACACCCGCGCCCCCCATCCATGGGGCTGCCCCATTGACACCCGCACCGCCCATCCATGGGGCTGCCCCATTGACGCCCGCGCCCCACATCCATGGGGCTGCCCCACTGACCCCTGTGCCCCACATCCATGGGGCTGCCCCATTGACCCCTGTGCCCCACATCCATGGGGCAGCCCCACTGACCCCCGTGCCCCCCCCATCCATGGGGCAGCCCCATTGACCCCCGTGCCCCACATCCATGGGGCTGCCCCATTGACCCCCGCGCCCCACATCCATGGGGCAGCCCCATGCCCTGTGCCCCACATCCATGGGGCTGCCCCATTGACCCCTGTGCCCCACATCCATGGGGCAGCCCCATTGACACCCACACCCCCCATCCATGGGGCTGCCCCACTGACGTCTGTGACCCCCACATCCATGGGGCTGCCCCACTGACGCCCGTGCCCCCCATCCATGGGGCAGCCCCACTGATGCCTGTGCCCCCCATCCATGGGGCTGCCCCACTGACGTCTGTGACCCCCACATCCATGGGGCAGCCCCATTGACGTCTGTGACCCCCACATCCATGGGGCAGCCCCATTGACACCCACACCCCCCATCCATGGGGCTGCCCCACTGATGCCTGTGCCCCCCATCCATGGGGCTGCCCCACTGACCCCCGTGCCCCACATCCATGGGGCTGCCCCATTGACACCCACACCCCGCATCCATGGGGCAGCCCCATTGACCCCTGCGCCCCACATCCATGGGGCAGCCCCATTGACACCCACACCCCCCATCCATGGGGCTGCCCCATTGACCCCCGCGCCCCACATCCATGGGGCTGCCCCATTGACCCCTGTGCCCCACATCCATGGGGCAGCCCCATTGACCCCTGTGCCCCACATCCATGGGGCAGCCCCATTGACCCCTGTGCCCCACATCCATGGGGCTGCCCCATTGACCCCTGTGCCCCACATCCATGGGGCAGCCCCATTGACACTTGTGCCCCCCATCCATGGGGCAGCCCCATTGACCCCCGTGCCCCACATCCATGGGGCAGCCCCACTGACACCCACACCCCCCATCCATGGGGCTGCCCCATTGACCCCTGTGCCCCACATCCATGGGGCAGCCCCACTGACACCCACACCCCCCATCCATGGGGCAGCCCCATTGACCCCCGTGCCCCACATCCATGGGGCAGCCCCACTGACGCCCGTGCCCCACATCCATGGGGCTGCCCCATTGACCCCTGCACCCCACATCCCTGGGGCTGCCCCATTGACAACCACACCCCCCATCCATGGGGCTGCCCCATTGACACCCGCGCCCCCCATCCATGGGGCTGCCCCATTGACACCCACACCCCACATCCATGGGGCAGCCCCACTGACCCCCACACCCCACATCCATGGGGCAGCCCCATTGACACCCGCGCCCCACATCCATGGGGCTGCCCCATTGACACCTGTGCCCCACATCCATGGGGCAGCCCCACTGACACCCACACCCCCCATCCATGGGGCAGCCCCACTGACACCCACACCCCCCATCCATGGGGCAGCCCCATTGACCCCTGCGCCCCCCATCCATGGGGCTGCCCCACTGACCCCTGCCCCCCACATCCATGGGGCAGCCCCATTGACCCCTGTGGCCCCCATCCATGGGGCAGCCCCATTGACAATCACACTCCCCATCCATGGGGCTGCCCCACTGACCCCCGCGCCCCACATCCATGGGGCTGCCCCACTGACCCCTGCGCCCCACATCCATGGGGCAGCCCCATTGACACCCACACCCCCCATCCATGGGGCTGCCCCATTGACACCCACACTCCACATCCATGGGGCTGCCCCATTGACCCCCGCGGCCCCCATCCATGGGGCAGCCCCATTGACCCCCGTGCCCCCCCATCCATGGGGCAGCCCCATTGACACCCACACCCCACATCCATGGGGCAGCCCCATTGACACCCACACCCCCCATCCATGGGGCAGCCCCATTGACCCCCGTGCCCCCCCCATCCATGGGGCTGCCCCATTGACCCCCGCGCCCCACATCCATGGGGCTGCTCCATTGACCCCCACACTCCCCATCCATGGTGCAGCCCCATTGACCCCTGTGCCCCACATCCATGGGGCAGCCCCACTGACGCCCGTGCCCCCCGCAGTCCTTCCTGTACCTCACGTGGTACATGGCCATGTCCCTGCTGGGCCACTACAACAACTTCTTCTTCGCCTCGCACCTCCTGGACATCGCCATGGGGGTGAAGACGCTGCGCACGATCCTGTCCTCCGTGACCCACAACGGCAAGCAGGTGGGGCGGCTGTGGGGCGGCTGTGGGGCGGCTGTGGGGCGGCTGTGGGGCGGCTGTGGGGCGGGTATGGGGCGGCTGTGGGGCGGCTGTGGGATGCTGCGCACGATCCTGTCCTCCGTGACCCACAACGGCAAGCAGGTGGGGCGGCTCTGGGGCGGCTATGGGGTCTCTCTATGATATCTATGGGTCGCTGTGGGTCGCTATGGGTCTCGCTGTGGGTCGCTATGGGTCCCGTGCCCCACAGCTCACCATGACCGTGGGGCTGCTGGCCGTCTATGGGGTCTCTCTATGATATCTATGGGTCGCTGTGGGTCGCTATGGGTCCCGCTATGGGTCCCGCTATGGGTCGCGTGCCCCACAGCTCACCATGACCGTGGGGCTGCTGGCCGTCTATGGGGTCTCTCTATGATATCTATGGGTCGCTGTGGGTCGCTATGGGTCCCGCTATGGGTCGCTATGGGTCCGTGCCCCACAGCTCACCATGACCGTGGGGCTGCTGGCCGTCTATGGGGTCTCTCTATGATATCTATGGGTCGCTATGGGTCGCTATGGGTCCGTGCCCCACAGCTCACCATGACCGTGGGGCTGCTGGCCGTCTATGGGGTCTCTCTATGATATCTATGGGTCGCTGTGGGTCGCTATGGGTCCCGCTATGGGTCGCTATGGGTCCCGTGCCCCACAGCTCACCATGACCGTGGGGCTGCTGGCCGTCTATGGGGTCTCTCTATGATATCTATGGGTCGCTGTGGGTCGCTATGGGTCCCGCTATGGGTCCCGCTATGGGTCCCGCTATGGGTCCCGCTATGGGTCGCGTG
Organism: Pezoporus occidentalis; assembly: GCF_034315485.1. Taxonomy (NCBI): domain Eukaryota; kingdom Metazoa; phylum Chordata; class Aves; order Psittaciformes; family Psittacidae; genus Pezoporus; species Pezoporus occidentalis. The sequence continues at coordinate 7,680 of NW_026913482.1, read as the reverse complement.
CCCCACAGCTCACCATGACCGTGGGGCTGCTGGCCGTCTATGGGGTCTCTCTATGATATCTATGGGTCGCTGTGGGTCGCTGTGGGTCGCTATGGGTCGCTATGGGTCCCGCTATGGGTCGCTATGGGTCCGTGCCCCACAGCTCACCATGACCGTGGGGCTGCTCGCCGTCGTCGTTTACCTTTACACCGTGGTCGCCTTCAACTTCTTCCGCAAGTTCTACAACAAGAGCGAGGACGAGGCCGAGCCCGACATGAAGTGCGACGACATGATGACGGTAGGGGGCGCCCCACGGCGCTATGGGGCGGCTATGGGGCTGGGGGCCATGGGGGGGTATGGGGGGGTATGGGGCTATGGGGGTTATGGGAGCTATGGGGCTATGGGGGTGTGGGGGCTATGGGGCTGCTATGGGGCTATGGGGGCTATGGGGGCTGGGGGGGGTATGGGGGCTATGGGGCTATGGGGCTATGGGGTATGGGGGTTATGGGAGCTATGGGGCTATGGGGGTTATGGGGGCCTATGGGGGGCTATGGGGCTGGGGGGCTATGGGGGGTATGGAGGTTATGGGAGCTATGGGGCTATGGGGCTGGGGGGCTATGGGGGCTATGGGGGCTATGGGGGGCTATGGAGGCTCTGGGGGGGCTATGGGGGGCTATGGGGGTTAAGGGAGCTATGGGGGTATGGGGGTATGGAGGCTATGGGGGCTATGGGGCAACTATGGGGCTATGGGGGCTATGGGGGTATAGGGGCTATGGGGCTGCTATGGGGCTATGGGGGCTACGGGGGCTATGGGGGTTATGGGGGCTATGGGGGTTATGTGGCTATGGCGCTATGGGGCTGTGGGGGTATAGGGGCTATGGGGCAGTTATGGGGCTATGGGGTCTCTGGGGCTATGGGGGTGTGGGGGCTATGGGGCTGCTATGGGGCTATGGGAGCTATAGGGGCTATGGGGGTTATGGGAATTATGGGGGCTATGGGGCTATGGGTGCTATAGGGCTATGGGGGTTATGGGGCTGTGGGGCTGCTATGGGGCTTATGGGGGTTATGGGAATTATGGGGGCTATGGGGCTATGGGTGCTATAGGGCTATGGGGGTTATGGGGCTGTGGGGCTGCTATGGGGCTTATGGGGGTTATGGGAATTATGGGGGCTATGGGGGCTATGGGTTCCTGGGGGCATCTATAGGGTACTGGGGGTCTCTATGGGGTCTCTTTGGGGTCCCTGTGGGTCTCAAGGGGTCCCTATGGGTCCCTATGTATCGCTATGGGTCCCTATGTGTCCCTATGTGTCTCTATGGGTCCCTATGGGTCCCTATGTGTCCCTATGTGTCTCTATGGGTCCCCATGTGTCCCCATGTGTCGCTATGGGTCTGACTGCTGCCCCCAGTGTTACCTGTTCCACATGTACGTGGGGGTCCGGGCCGGGGGCGGCATCGGGGACGAGATCGAGGACCCGGCAGGGGACGAGTACGAGCTCTACCGGGTGGTGTTCGACATCACCTTCTTCTTCTTCGTCATCGTCATCCTCCTCGCCATCATCCAGGGCACGTGGGGCGCTGTGGGGCGCTGTGGGGCGCTATGGGGCGCTATGGGGCTGGGGGGTCGTGTTCGACATCACCTTCTTCTTCTTCGTCATCGTCATCCTCCTCGCCATCATCCAGGGCACGTGGGGCGCTATGGGGCGCTATGGGGCGCTATGGGGCGCTGTGGGGCACTGTGGGGTGCTATGGGGCTGGGGGTCGTGTTCGACATCACCTTCTTCTTCTTCGTCATCGTCATCCTCCTCGCCATCATCCAGGGCACGTGGGGCGCTGTGGGGCGCTATGGGGCTGGGGCGCTATGGGGCGCTATGGGGCTGGGGGTCGTGTTCGACATCACCTTCTTCTTCTTCGTCATCGTCATCCTCCTCGCCATCATCCAGGGCACGTGGGGCGCTGTGGGGCGCTGTGGGGCGCTGTGGGGCGCTATGGGGCGCTATGGGGCGCTATGGGGCTGGGTGGTCGTGTTCGACATCACCTTCTTCTTCTTCGTCATCGTCATCCTCCTCGCCATCATCCAGGGCACGTGGGGCGCTATGGGGCGCTGTGGGGCGCTATGGGGCGCTGTGGGGCGCTGTGGGGCGCTATGGGGCTGGGGGGGTCGTGTTCGACATCACCTTCTTCTTCTTCGTCATCGTCATCCTCCTCGCCATCATCCAGGGCACGTGGGGCGCTATGGGGCGCTGTGGGGCGCTGTGGGGCGCTATGGGGCGCTATGGGGCGCTATGGGGCTGGGGGTCGTGTTCGACATCACCTTCTTCTTCTTCGTCATCGTCATCCTCCTCGCCATCATCCAGGGCACGTGGGGCGCTGTGGGGCGCTGTGGGGCGCTATGGGGCGCTATGGGGCGCTATGGGGCTGGGGGGTCGTGTTCGACATCACCTTCTTCTTCTTCGTCATCGTCATCCTCCTCGCCATCATCCAGGGCACGTGGGGCGCTGTGGGGCGCTATGGGGCACTGTGGGGCGCTGTGGGGCGCTATGGGGCGCTATGGGGCTGGGGGGGCGTGTTCGACATCACCTTCTTCTTCTTCGTCATCGTCATCCTCCTCGCCATCATCCAGGGCACGTGGGGCGCTGTGGGGCGCTATGGGGCGCTATGGGGCGCTATGGGGCGCTGTGGGGCACTGTGGGGCGCTATGGGGCTGGGGGTCGTGTTCGACATCACCTTCTTCTTCTTCGTCATCGTCATCCTCCTCGCCATCATCCAGGGCACGTGGGGCGCTGTGGGGCGCTATGGGGCGCTATGGGGCGCTATGGGGCTGGGGGGTCGTGTTCGACATCACCTTCTTCTTCTTCGTCATCGTCATCCTCCTCGCCATCATCCAGGGCACGTGGGGCGCTATGGGGCGCTGTGGGGCGCTGTGGGGCGCTGTGGGGCGCTGTGGGGCGCTATGGGGCGCTATGGGGCTGGGGGGGCGTGTTCGACATCACCTTCTTCTTCTTCGTCATCGTCATCCTCCTCGCCATCATCCAGGGCACGTGGGGCGCTGTGGGGCGCTATGGGGCGGAGCTATGGGGCGCTGTGGGGCGCTATGGGGCGCTGTGGGGCGCTATGGGGCGCTATGGGGCTGGGGGGCGTGTTCGACATCACCTTCTTCTTCTTCGTCATCGTCATCCTCCTCGCCATCATCCAGGGCACGTGGGGCGCTGTGGGGCGCTATGGGGCGCTATGGGGCTGGGGGGGGCGTGTTCGACATCACCTTCTTCTTCTTCGTCATCGTCATCCTCCTCGCCATCATCCAGGGCACGTGGGGCGCTATGGGGCGCTATGGGGCGCTGTGGGGCGCTGTGGGGCGCTATGGGGCTGGGGGGGGCGTGTTCGACATCACCTTCTTCTTCTTCGTCATCGTCATCCTCCTCGCCATCATCCAGGGCACGTGGGGCGCTATGGGGCGCTGTGGGGCGCTGTGGGGCGCTATGGGGCGCTGTGGGGTGCTATGGGGCGCTATGGGGCTGGGGGGTCGTGTTCGACATCACCTTCTTCTTCTTTGTCATCGTCATCCTCCTCGCCATCATCCAGGGCACGTGGGGCGCTATGGGGCGCTATGGGGCGCTGTGGGGCGCTGTGGGGCGCTATGGGGCGCTATGGGGCTGGGGGGTCGTGTTCGGCATCACCTTCTTCGTCATCGTCATCCTCCTCGCCATCATCCAGGGCACGTGGGGCGCTGTGGGGCGCTGTGGGGCGCTATGGGGCTATGGGGCGCGCTATGGGGCTGTGGGGCTGGGGGGGCTGTGGGGCGCTATGGGGCTGGGGGGGTCGTGTTCGACATCACCTTCTTCTTCTTCGTCATCGTCATCCTCCTCGCCATCATCCAGGGCACGTGGGGCGCTGTGGGGCGCTATGGGGCGCTATGGGGCGCTATGGGGCTGGGGGGGGCGTGTTCGACATCACCTTCTTCTTCTTCGTCATCGTCATCCTCCTCGCCATCATCCAGGGCACGTGGGGCGCTGTGGGGCGCTATGGGGCGCTGTGGGGCGCTGTGGGGCGCTATGGGGCTGGGGGGTCGTGTTCGACATCACCTTCTTCTTCGTCATCGTCATCGTCATCCTCCTCGCCATCATCCAGGGCACGTGGGGCGCTGTGGGGCGCTATGGGGCGCTATGGGGCTGGGGCGCTGTGGGGCGCTATGGGGCGCTATGGGGCGCTATGGGGCTGGGGGGGGCGTGTTCGACATCACCTTCTTCTTCTTCGTCATCGTCATCCTCCTCGCCATCATCCAGGGCACGTGGGGCGCTGTGGGGCGCTGTGGGGCGCTGTGGGGCGCTATGGGGCGCTGTGGGGCGCTATGGGGCTGGGGGGTCGTGTTCGACATCACCTTCTTCTTCTTCGTCATCGTCATCCTCCTCGCCATCATCCAGGGCACGTGGGGCGCTGTGGGGCGCTATGGGGCGCTATGGGGCTGGGGGGGGCGTGTTCGACATCACCTTCTTCTTCTTCGTCATCGTCATCCTCCTCGCCATCATCCAGGGCACGTGGGGCGCTATGGGGCGCTATGGGGCGCTGTGGGGCGCTGTGGGGCGCTATGGGGCGCTATGGGGCGCTATGGGGCTGGGGGGGTCGTGTTCGACATCACCTTCTTCTTCTTCGTCATCGTCATCCTCCTCGCCATCATCCAGGGCACGTGGGGCGCTGTGGGGCGCTGTGGGGCGCTATGGGGCGCTGTGGGGCGCTATGGGGCGCTGTGGGGCTGGGGGTCGTGTTCGACATCACCTTCTTCTTCTTCGTCATCGTCATCCTCCTCGCCATCATCCAGGGCACGTGGGGCGCTGTGGGGCGCTATGGGGCGCTGTGGGGCGCTATGGGGCGCTATGGGGCTGCGGGGTCGTGTTCGACATCACCTTCTTCTTCTTCGTCATCGTCATCCTCCTCGCCATCATCCAGGGCACGTGGGGCGCTGTGGGGCGCTATGGGGCGCTGTGGGGCGCTATGGGGCGCTATGGGGCGCTATGGGGCGCTATGGGGCTGGGGGGGCCGTGTTCGACATCACCTTCTTCTTCTTCGTCATCGTCATCCTCCTCGCCATCATCCAGGGCACGTGGGGCGCTGTGGGGCGCTGTGGGGCGCTATGGGGCGCTATGGGGCTGGGGGGTCGTGTTCGACATCACCTTCTTCTTCTTCGTCATCGTCATCCTCCTCGCCATCATCCAGGGCACGTGGGGCGCTGTGGGGCGCTATGGGGCGCTGTGGGGCGCTGTGGGGCGCTATGGGGCGCTATGGGGCTGGGGGGTCGTGTTCAACATCACCTTCTTCTTCTTCGTCATCGTCATCCTCCTCGCCATCATCCAGGGCACGTGGGGCGCTGTGGGGCGCTATGGGGTGCTGTGGGGCGCTGTGGGGCGCTATGGGGCTGGGGGTCGTGTTCGACATCACCTTCTTCTTCGTCATCGTCATCGTCATCCTCCTCGCCATCATCCAGGGCACGTGGGGCGCTGTGGGGCGCTATGGGGCGCTGTGGGGCGCTATGGGGCTGGGGGTCGTGTTCGACATCACCTTCTTCTTCTTCGTCATCGTCATCCTCCTCGCCATCATCCAGGGCACGTGGGGCGCTATGGGGCGCTGTGGGGCGCTGTGGGGCGCTGTGGGGCGCTATGGGGCGCTGTGGGGCGCTGTGGGGCGCTATGGGGCGCTATGGGGCGCTGTGGGGCGCTATGGGGCTGGGGGGGTCGTGTTCGACATCACCTTCTTCTTCTTCGTCATCGTCATCCTCCTCGCCATCATCCAGGGCACGTGGGGCGCTGTGGGGCGCTATGGGGCGCTATGGGGCGCTATGGGGCGCTGTGGGGCGCTGTGGGGCGCTATGGGGCGCTATGGGGCGCTATGGGGCTGGGGGTCGTGTTCGACATCACCTTCTTCTTCTTCGTCATCGTCATCCTCCTCGCCATCATCCAGGGCACGTGGGGCGCTGTGGGGCGCTATGGGGCGCTGTGGGGCGCTATGGGGCGCTATGGGGCTGGGGGGTCGTGTTCGACATCACCTTCTTCTTCTTCGTCATTGTCATCCTCCTCGCCATCATCCAGGGCACGTGGGGCGCTGTGGGGCGCTATGGGGCGCTGTGGGGCGCTATGGGGCGCTATGGGGCGCTATGGGGCTGGGGGGGCGTGTTCGACATCACCTTCTTCTTCGTCATCGTCATCCTCCTCGCCATCATCCAGGGCACGTGGGGCGCTGTGGGGCGCTATGGGGCGCTATGGGGCGCTGTGGGGCGCTATGGGGCGCTGTGGGGCGCTATGGGGCGCTATGGGGCTGGGGGTCGTGTTCGACATCACCTTCTTCTTCTTCGTCATCGTCATCCTCCTCGCCATCATCCAGGGCACGTGGGGCGCTGTGGGGCGCTATGGGGCGCTATGGGGCTATGGGGCGCGCTATGGGGCTATGGGGCTGTGGGGCTGTGGGGGGCTATGGGGCTGTGGGGCTATGGGGCTGGGGGGGGCTGTGGGGCTATGGGGGGCGCTATGGGGCTGTGGCGGGTATGGGGCTGTGGCGCTGTGGTCTGGGCGCTATGGGGCTATGGGGGGCTGGGGGGCTGTAGGGGGCTATGGGGCGCTATGGGGCTGGGGGGCTATAGGGATGTGGGGCGCGCTATGGGGCTATGGGGTCGCTATGGGGCTGGGGGGCTATGGGGCTATGGGGGCATTGTGGTAATGGTGGTAAGGGGGCGAATGGGGGTGAATGGGGTAATGGGGGCTATGGGGGGGGTATGGGGGGCTATGGGGGGGGCTATGGGGGTTATGGGGGGTATGGGGCTATGGGGCTATGGGGGGGAATGGGGTAGTGGGGTGTATGGGGGGCTATGGGGGGGGAACGGGGTAATGGGGGCTATGGGCGCTATGGGGCTATGGGTGCTATGGGGTAATGGGCGCTATGGGCGCTATGGGGTAATGGGCGCTATGGGCGCTATGGGGTAATGGGCGCTATGGGGTAATGGGCGCTATGGGGCTGCCCCCCATGACCCCTTTGTCCCCCCCCAGGTCTGATCATTGACGCCTTTGGGGAGCTGAGGGATCAGCAGGAGCAAGTGAAGGAGGACATGGAGGTGGGGGGCGGACCCCAATCTATGGGGCGGGCTTGGGGGGCCCTGCCCCACATAGACCCCCATTGACCCATATTGATCCCCATTGACACCCATTGATCCCCATTGATCCCCATTGACCCCCATTGATCCCCATTGACCCCCATTGACCCCCATTGATCCCCATTGATCCCCCATTGATCCCCATTGACCCCCATCGACCCCCATCGACCCCCATCGATCCCCATTGATCCCCATCGACCCCCATTGACCCCCATCGATCCCCATCGACCCCCATTGATCCCATTGACCCCCATCGACCCCCATCGACCCCCATCGACCCCCATCGACCCCCATCGACCCCCATTGATCCCCATTGACCCCCATTGACCCCCATTGACCCCCATTGACCCCCATTGATCCCCATTGACCCCCATCGACCCAATTGACCCCCATTGACCCCCATTGATCCCCATTGACCCCCATCGACCCAATTGACCCCCATTGACACCCATCGACCCCATTGATCCCCATTGACCCCCATCGACCCAATTGACCCCCATCGACCCCCATTGCCCCCCATTGATCCCCATCGGCTCCATTGATCCCCATCGGCCCCCATCGACCCCCAT
>NW_026913481.1:0-7911 GCF_034315485.1 Pezoporus occidentalis | reverse complement strand
TGAGTACCTCTGTGGGTCATTAGAATGCTCTTGAACATGCTTTATTTTGCTCACTTTGTTACGTTTCCTCTGTTTTCCTGTATATATATATACATATAGTATTACACTCACTTTGTTACAGTTACAGGGGAGAAATGGGTTAGGGTTAGTGTTAGGGTTAGGGTTAGGGTTAAGGGTTGAGTACCTCTGTGGGTCATTAGAATGCTCTTGAACATGCTTTATTTTGCTCACTTTGTTACCTTTACTGTGTTTTCCTATATATCTATATATATAGTGTTGCACTCACTTTGTTACAGTTACAGGGGAGAAATGGGTTAGGGTTAGGGTTAGGGTTAGGGTTAGGGTTGGGGTTGAGAACCTCTGTGGGTCATTAGAATGCTCTTGAACATACTTTATTTTGCTCACTTTGTTACGTTTACTGTGTTTTCCTATATATATATATATATAGTATTACACTCGCTTTGTTACAGTTAGAGGGGAGAAATGGGGTAGGGTTAGGTTTACGGTTAGGGTTAGGGTTAGGGTTAGGGTTAGGGTTGAGAACCTCTGTGGGTCATTAGAATCCTCTTGAACATGCTTTATTTTGATCACTTTGTTACGTTTCCTCTGTTTTCCTGTATATATATATACATATAGTATTACACTCACTTTGTTACAGTTACAGGGGAGAAATGGGTTAGGGTTAGGTTTAGGGTTAGGGTTAGGGTTAGGGTTAGGGTTGAGAACCTCTGTGGGTCATTAGAATGCTCTTGAACATGTTTTATTTTGCTCACTTTGTTACGTTTCCTCTGTTTTCCTGTATATATATATACATATAGTATTACACTCACTTTGTTACAGTTACAGGGGAGAAATGGGTTAGGGTTAGTGTTAGGGTTAGGGTTAGGGTTAGGGTTAGGGTTGAGTACCTCTGTGGGTCATTAGAATGCTCTTGAACATGCTTTATTTTGCTCACTTTGTTACATTTACTGTGTTTTCCTATATATCTATATATATAGTGTTGCACTCACTTTGTTACAGTTACAGGGGAGAAATGGGTTAGGGTTAGGGTTAGGGTTAGGGTTAGGGTTAGGGTTGGGGTTGAGAACCTCTGTGGGTCATTAGAATGCTCTTGAACATACTTTATTTTGCTCACTTTGTTACGTTTACTGTGTTTTCCTATATATATATATATATAGTATTACACTCACTTTGTTACAGTTACAGGGGAGAAATGGGGTAGGGTTAGGTTTACGGTTAGGGTTAGGGTTAGGGTTAGGGTTAGGGTTAGGGTTAGGGTTGAGAACCTCTGTGGGTCATTAGAATCCTCTTGAACATGCTTTATTTTGCTCACTTTGTTACGTTTCCTCTGTTTTCCTGTATATATATATACATATAGTATTACACTCACTTTGTTACAGTTACAGGGGAGAAATGGGTTAGGGTTAGTGTTAGGGTTAGGGTTAGGGTTAGGGTTGAGTTGACCTCTGTGGGTCATTAGAATGCTCTTGAACATGCTTTATTTTGCTCACTTTGTTACATTTACTGTGTTTTCCTATATATATATATATATAGTGTTGCACTCACTTTGTTACAGTTACAGGGGAGAAATGGGTTAGGGTTAGGGTTAGGGTTAGGGTTAGGGTTGGGGTTGAGAACCTCTGTGGGTCATTAGAATGCTCTTGAACATACTTTATTTTGCTCACTTTGTTACGTTTACTGTGTTTTCCTATATATCTAGATATATATAGTATTACACTCGCTTTGTTACAGTTAGAGGGGAGAAATGGGGTAGGGTTAGGTTTACGGTTAGGGTTAGGGTTAGGGTTAGGGTTAGGGTTAGGGTTGAGAACCTCTGTGGGTCATTAGAATCCTCTTGAACATGCTTTATTTTGATCACTTTGTTACGTTTCCTCTGTTTTCCTGTATATATATATACATATAGTATTACACTCACTTTGTTACAGTTACAGGGGAGAAATGGGTTAGGGTTAGGGTTAGGTTTAGGGTTAGGGTTAGGGTTAGGGTTAGGGTTAGGGTTGAGAACCTCTGTGGGTCATTAGAATGCTCTTGAACATGTTTTATTTTGCTCACTTTGTTACGTTTCCTCTGTTTTCCTGTATATATATATACATATAGTATTACACTCACTTTGTTACAGTTACAGGGGAGAAATGGGTTAGGGTTAGTGTTAGGGTTAGGGTTAGGGTTAGGGTTGAGTACCTCTGTGGGTCATTAGAATGCTCTTGAACATGCTTTATTTTGCTCACTTTGTTACATTTACTGTGTTTTCCTATATATCTATATATATAGTGTTGCACTCACTTTGTTACAGTTACAGGGGAGAAATGGGTTAGGGTTAGGGTTAGGGTTAGGGTTAGGGTTGGGGTTGAGAACCTCTGTGGGTCATTAGAATGCTCTTGAACATACTTTATTTTGCTCACTTTGTTACGTTTACTGTGTTTTCCTATATATCTAGATATATAGTATTACACTCGCTTTGTTACAGTTAGAGGGGAGAAATGGGGTAGGGTTAGGTTTACGGTTAGGGTTAGGGTTAGGGTTAGGGTTAGGGTTAGGGTTGAGAACCTCTGTGGGTCATTAGAATCCTCTTGAACATGCTTTATTTTGATCACTTTGTTACGTTTCCTCTGTTTTCCTGTATATATATATACATATAGTATTACACTCACTTTGTTACAGTTACAGGGGAGAAATGGGTTAGGGTTAGGGTTAGGTTTAGGGTTAGGGTTAGGGTTAGGGTTAGGGTTAGGGTTAGGGTTGAGAACCTCTGTGGGTCATTAGAATGCTCTTGAACATGTTTTATTTTGCTCACTTTGTTACGTTTCCTCTGTTTTCCTGTATATATATATACATATAGTATTACACTCACTTTGTTACAGTTACAGGGGAGAAATGGGTTAGGGTTAGTGTTAGGGTTAGGGTTAGGGTTAGGGTTGAGTACCTCTGTGGGTCATTAGAATGCTCTTGAACATGCTTTATTTTGCTCACTTTGTTACATTTACTGTGTTTTCCTATATATCTATATATATAGTGTTGCACTCACTTTGTTACAGTTACAGGGGAGAAATGGGTTAGGGTTAGGGTTAGGGTTAGGGTTAGGGTTGGGGTTGAGAACCTCTGTGGGTCATTAGAATGCTCTTGAACATACTTTATTTTGCTCACTTTGTTACGTTTACTGTGTTTTCCTATATATCTAGATATATAGTATTACACTCGCTTTGTTACAGTTAGAGGGGAGAAATGGGGTAGGGTTAGGTTTACGGTTAGGGTTAGGGTTAGGGTTAGGGTTAGGGTTAGGGTTGAGAACCTCTGTGGGTCATTAGAATCCTCTTGAACATGCTTTATTTTGATCACTTTGTTACGTTTCCTCTGTTTTCCTGTATATATATATACATATAGTATTACACTCACTTTGTTACAGTTACAGGGGAGAAATGGGTTAGGGTTAGGGTTAGGTTTAGGGTTAGGGTTAGGGTTAGGGTTAGGGTTAGGGTTGAGAACCTCTGTGGGTCATTAGAATGCTCTTGAACATGTTTTATTTTGCTCACTTTGTTACGTTTCCTCTGTTTTCCTGTATATATATATACATATAGTATTACACTCACTTTGTTACAGTTACAGGGGAGAAATGGGTTAGGGTTAGTGTTAGGGTTAGGGTTAGGGTTAGGGTTAGGGTTGAGTACCTCTGTGGGTCATTAGAATGCTCTTGAACATGCTTTATTTTGCTCACTTTGTTACATTTACTGTGTTTTCCTATATATCTATATATATAGTGTTGCACTCACTTTGTTACAGTTACAGGGGAGAAATGGGTTAGGGTTAGGGTTAGGGTTAGGGTTAGGGTTGGGGTTGAGAACCTCTGTGGGTCATTAGAATGCTCTTGAACATACTTTATTTTGCTCACTTTGTTACGTTTACTGTGTTTTCCTATATATCTAGATATATAGTATTACACTCGCTTTGTTACAGTTAGAGGGGAGAAATGGGGTAGGGTTAGGTTTACGGTTAGGGTTAGGGTTAGGGTTAGGGTTAGGGTTAGGGTTGAGAACCTCTGTGGGTCATTAGAATCCTCTTGAACATGCTTTATTTTGATCACTTTGTTACGTTTCCTCTGTTTTCCTGTATATATATATACATATAGTATTACACTCACTTTGTTACAGTTACAGGGGAGAAATGGGTTAGGGTTAGGGTTAGGTTTAGGGTTAGGGTTAGGGTTAGGGTTAGGGTTAGGGTTGAGAACCTCTGTGGGTCATTAGAATGCTCTTGAACATGTTTTATTTTGCTCACTTTGTTACGTTTCCTCTGTTTTCCTGTATATATATATACATATAGTATTACACTCACTTTGTTACAGTTACAGGGGAGAAATGGGTTAGGGTTAGTGTTAGGGTTAGGGTTAGGGTTAGGGTTGAGTACCTCTGTGGGTCATTAGAATGCTCTTGAACATGCTTTATTTTGCTCACTTTGTTACCTTTACTGTGTTTTCCTATATATCTATATATATAGTGTTGCACTCACTTTGTTACAGTTACAGGGGAGAAATGGGTTAGGGTTAGGGTTAGGGTTAGGGTTAGGGTTAGGGTTAGGGTTGAGAACCTCTGTGGGTCATTAGAATGCTCTTGAACATGTTTTATTTTGCTCACTTTGTTACGTTTACTCTGTTTTCCTATATATATATATATATATACAGATAGTATTACACTCACTTTGTTACAGTTACAGGGGAGAAATGGGTTAGGGTTAGGGTTAGGTTAGGGTTAGGGTTAGGGTTAGGGTTAGGGTTAGGGTTGAGAACCTCTGTGGGTCATTAGAATGCTCTTGAACATGTTTTATTTTGCTCACTTTGTTACGTTTCCTCTGTTTTCCTGTATATATATATACATATAGTATTACACTCACTTTGTTACAGTTACAGGGGAGAAATGGGGTAGGGTTAGGTTTAGGGTTAGGGTTAGGGTAGGGTTGAGAACCTCTGTGGGTCATTAGAATGCTCTTGAACATGTTTATTTTGCTCACTTTGTTACATTTACTGTGTTTTCCTATATATCTATATATATAGTGTTGCACTCACTTTGTTACAGTTACAGGGGAGAAATGGGGTAGGGTTAGGTTTACGTTAGGGTTAGGGTTAGGGTTAGGGTTAGGGTTGAGAACCTCTGTGGGTCATTAGAATACTCTTGAACATGCTTTATTTTGCTCACTTTGTTACATTTACTGTGTTTTCCTATATATATATATATATAGTATTACACTCACTTTGTTACAGTTACAGGGGAGAAATGGGTTAGGGTTAGGGTTAGTGTTAGGGTTAGGGTTAGGGTTAGGGTTAGGGTTAGGGTTAGGGTTAGGGTTGAGAACCTCTGTGGGTCATTAGAATCCTCTTGAACATGCTTTATTTTGATCACTTTGTTACGTTTCCTCTGTTTTCCTGTATATATATATACATATAGTATTACACTCACTTTGTTACAGTTACAGGGGAGAAATGGGTTAGGGTTAGGGTTAGGTTAGGGTTAGGGTTAGGGTTAGGGTTAGGGTTAGGGTTGAGAACCTCTGTGGGTCATTAGAATGCTCTTGAACATGTTTTATTTTGCTCACTTTGTTACGTTTCCTCTGTTTTCCTGTATATATATATACATATAGTATTACACTCACTTTGTTACAGTTACAGGGGAGAAATGGGTTAGGGTTAGTGTTAGGGTTAGGGTTAGGGTAAGGGTTGAGTACCTCTGTGGGTCATTAGAATGCTCTTGAACATGCTTTATTTTGCTCACTTTGTTACCTTTACTGTGTTTTCCTATATATCTATATATATAGTGTTGCACTCACTTTGTTACAGTTACAGGGGAGAAATGGGTTAGGGTTAGGGTTAGGGTTAGGGTTAGGGTTGGGGTTGAGAACCTCTGTGGGTCATTAGAATGCTCTTGAACATACTATATTTTGCTCACTTTGTAACGTTTACTGTGTTTTCCTATATATCTAGATATATAGTATTACACTCGCTTTGTTACAGTTAGAGGGGAGAAATGGGGTAGGGTTAGGTTTAGGGTTAGGGTTAGGGTTAGGGTTAGGGTTAGGGTTAGGGTTGAGAACCTCTGTGGGTCATTAGAATCCTCTTGAACATGCTTTATTTTGATCACTTTGTTACGTTTCCTCTGTTTTCCTGTATATATATATACATATAGTATTACACTCACTTTGTTACAGTTACAGGGGAGAAATGGGTTAGGGTTAGGGTTAGGTTTAGGGTTAGGGTTAGGGTTAGGGTTAGGGTTGGGGTTGAGAACCTCTGTGGGTCATTAGAATGCTCTTGAACATGTTTTATTTTGCTCACTTTGTTACGTTTCCTCTGTTTTCCTGTATATATATATATATATAGTATTACACTCACTTTGTTACAGTTACAGGGGAGAAATGGGTTAGGGTTAGTGTTAGGGTTAGGGTTAGGGTTAGGGTTAGGGTTGAGTACCTCTGTGGGTCATTAGAATGCTCTTGAACATGCTTTATTTTGCTCACTTTGTTACATTTACTGTGTTTTCCTATATATCTATATATATAGTGTTGCACTCACTTTGTTACAGTTACAGGGGAGAAATGGGTTAGGGTTAGGGTTAGGGTTAGGGTTAGGGTTAGGGTTAGGGTTGAGAACCTCTGTGGGTCATTAGAATGCTCTTGAACATGCTTTATTTTGCTCACTTTGTTACGTTTACTGTGTTTTCCTATATATATATATATATAGTATTACACTCACTTTGTTACAGTTACAGGGGAGAAATGGGGTAGGGTTAGGGTTAGGGTTAGGGTTAGGGTTAGGGTTAGGGTTAGGGTTAGGGTTGAGAACCTCTGTGGGTCATTAGAATGCTCTTGAACATGCTTTATTTTGCTCACTTTGTTACGTTTCCTCTGTTTTCCTGTATATATATATACATATAGTATTACACTCACTTTGTTACAGTTACAGGGGAGAAATGGGTTAGGGTTAGTGTTAGGGTTAGGGTTAGGGTTAGGGTTAGGGTTGAGTACCTCTGTGGGTCATTAGAATGCTCTTGAACATGCTTTATTTTGCTCACTTTGTTACCTTTACTGTGTTTTCCTATATATCTATATATATAGTGTTGCACTCACTTTGTTACAGTTACAGGGGAGAAATGGGTTAGGGTTAGGGTTAGGGTTAGGGTTAGGGTTGGGGTTGAGAACCTCTGTGGGTCATTAGAATGCTCTTGAACATGCTTTATTTTGCTCACTTTGTTACGTTTACTGTGTTTTCCTATATATCTATATATATAGTATTACACTCGCTTTGTTACAGTTAGAGGGGAGAAATGGGTTAGGGTTAGGGTTAGGGTTAGGGTTAGGGTTGGGGTTGAGAACCTCTGTGGGTTAGGGGTTAGGGTTAGGGTTTGGGTTAGGGTTATGGTTATGGTTAGGGTTAGGGTTAGGGTTAGGGTTAGGGTTAGGGTTGAGAACCTCTGTGGGTCATTAGAATCCTCTTGAACATGCTTTATTTTGATCACTTTGTTACGTTTCCTCTGTTTTCCTGTATATATATATACATATAGTATTACACTCACTTTGTTACAGTTACAGGGGAGAAATGGGTTAGGGTTAGGGTTAGGTTTAGGGTTAGGGTTAGGGTTAGGGTTAGGGTTAGGGTTGAGAACCTCTGTGGGTCATTAGAATGCTCTTGAACATGTTTTATTTTGCTCACTTTGTTACGTTTCCTCTGTTTTCCTGTATATATATATACATATAGTATTACACTCACTTTGTTACAGTTACAGGGGAGAAATGGGTTAGGGTTAGTGTTAGGGTTAGGGTTAGGGTAAGGGTTGAGTACCTCTGTGGGTCATTAGAATGCTCTTGAACATGCTTTATTTTGCTCACTTTGTTACCTTTACTGTGTTT
>NW_026913480.1:0-11230 GCF_034315485.1 Pezoporus occidentalis | reverse complement strand
AAGGGCTCTTGGACATCCATTGGTCTCACACAGGCAGTTGGTTTCTGCTGCATCGCGCTGGGCTTTGATGGCAAAGCTGTAGGAACCGTCCGAGAGGAAGGCCGAGTGTTGCTGCTCAGGTCAATGTCTGAGCCGTCCTGACTTTCCTCTTCCTCTGATCCTGTCACTAGGTCCTGAAACGATTTTCTTTGACTGTAGGTCAGCTCCTGGCTTTTGCTGCTCTTTTCTGACTTGGAACTGACGTGCAGGTCGGAACGCACAGGTGACAGAGGTTCCAGTGGAGGAGGCAAAGGTGTCAGAAATGAAGAAAATGAGAAAATGGAGTAGTCCAGATCATGAGCACGACCTTCACCAGCCGCACGCCTGTCACTTCCCTTGCGATGAAGACCTTCGTGACTTTCCTTGTCACCACAACTGCGTTTGCGACTTTGGCTCTGACCGTCGGATGAGCTGCCGCTCTGCACGTGCAAACCTGAATGTGGTTTTGCCCTTGATTGTGCCTTTTCGCAGGGACTTGAGCGGTGAGCAGGAGGAGCACTTACAGCCGTAGTGGGTGGATGGTGGGCTGTGTCATGGAATGAAGGTGATGTAGGGCTGGTATTTTCATCAAGGGAGTGTGGGAAATGAGGTGCTTCAGGTGAGACCGGAGGAAGGACTTCGTGAAGCCCTAAGAAATTCCATTGGGTTTTGGAGTTGATGAGCCCCATGACATCCTCATAATTGCCCAGCACGTTCCGAATTTGGTTTGACAAGTCATCTCCTTTATGAGTCTGCAACAGAAGAACAGAGGCAGAAATGGAAAAAGCACGGACCCTCAACTTCAGGAGACTCAGCTCTGTAAGAGAGATTCGTCAGGATCTTAATTGCATCACCATGTATCACCACAAGCAAAGTTAGGCAAGCTCATCTTGATCCTGCAGTGCGGTCCCTCCAAAGCAAGTGGGACTGCTCTGCTCACTCTTAGTTCTTCTGAGCCAAACTTGTAGGTGTGCCTGCAGTCTTCAGGAACACTAACAGCAGACCCGTTTGTTTCTATCACAGCTGCACGCAGACAGGCAGCCAAGCTGCTCTTGGGTGCTCTCCCTCAAATTCCCAAACTACAGGAAGTAGCCTCCAAATGAATCTGCCCAGCCCAAAGACCTTACTGCGCTTGCACCATCTTCAGAGCTTTAAACACATACTCTGATGAGCTTAAGTTAAGCAGATGGGAAGATGCTGGTTCTGCACGTATCACACTCAACTCTGCTACACCATATGCAGAAGCCACAGCTCTGCTCTTACGCTCCAACCATCTTTCCTCCTCTCCCTCCACCACACACACATCCCCACACCCCCCCCCCCATCATTACCTTGTAGGGTGCTGCAAAGACGGGAGGCTTCTCAGGGAGCTTGTTTTGCTCCTGCTGAGCCTCCCTAATTCGTCTCTCTCTCTCTCTAGCATGCAGCAGGTTTCTGTCCTCATTGCATAAGCTTTAGGAAAGAGAGAAAGAAAGGATGGTTAACGCTTTACACCACTGTTACCAACAAGTACCTACTGTGCTTTTCAGACAACAGTGCATGTCCAGCATGAAAGTCATTTTGAACAGGATGCTTACAGTTGGCAAATCAGTTACGTCATGTCACCGCATGGTGCTATAATACATACAAGGTACAGCAAGCATCCTTCTCAGGGCTTTCTACTCTTGATACCATACATCAAGAAAGGTGGGAAGGGAAAAACTATCCGTCCATTGAATCTTTTCAGTGGTGCTCAACGGCAGGACCAATGGCCACAAACTAAAAGTCAAGAAGCTTCACCCCAACGTGAGGAAGAACTTCTTTACATCAAGGGTGGCAGAGCACTGGAACAAGCTGCCCAGGAGAGTAGTGGTGGCCCCCTCTCTGGAGACATTCCAAACCTGCCTGGGCACGTTCCTGCGTCATCTGCTCTAGGTGGCCCCGCCTTGCCAGGGCGGGTGGGCTGTATGATCTCCAGAGGTCCCTTCCAACCCTCACGATTCTGTGATTCTGTCTAACTCTTCACCTGAGGGTAAAAAAGAATCTACTATTTTGAAGGTGTTGCCACTTTCAGAGACTGAACTTTGCCAGCTTTATAAACAGGCTTGAAAACTTAGTCTTTACTTTAAATGGGCAGTCAGAAAGCTGCTTGCTTACCTGCCAAACCATGCAGTTGCATTTAAAGCAATCGTGCAAATGTATTTAAAGTGGTGGTCTCAGAAATCTGGAAAGCGCCAGGTCAAATCCCCCTGTTCCTCCTCAACCACATACGCATACACTCAATTCCGCCAGCCCCACATCAAAACAGCAATAAAGCTGCGTCACATGCGCTGCAGAATAACTTCACGGAAAGCCAGAGACTTTAAACTACACCACCTCTGTGAAATACTCCTGCAAAATCTGGGACTATTAATGGACATTTGTCAAGCAGCAGCACGGAGGCACAGTATGTGGATGCAGGCATTGGCCTCCTCTCCTGCTTCTACTCTACTCACAGGCACACTATGTGGATGCATTATTTTTCTCTCTTCCCTCCTCTTTCTACCCTACCGCACAGTCTACTGCATACATGCAATTCCTATGTTCTTCTTAGTACACTCAACTTCTCGAGCGTCCCAGTTTGGAAGGGAAGAGCCTTGCCTTCCCCACCACTGACATTTTCTCAAATACCACACCGATGATCCCCTACTGAAGGTCAAGCTAGAGCCCTGGCTTTCCTGAAACAGTTAATCAAGAGGTCCAATTACTGCAAAAGTGGCTTCCTGACACAATGTGAGCTATGGAAAACTGCTGTCTGATGGCAAGCTTCCTGCTAGGCCCTGCTCCCATGTGCCCTCCTGCCACCCAAGAAAACGGCTGTGTGACCTCCAAGACATCAAAAGCGTGGCCCTAGCCTTGGAGCCAAGCCAAGCTTCACAGCCAGCCAGTGGCGCTAACATTTATGCTGTAGCCCCTCTTAGCACGCAGCCTATTAAAGCAACGGGCTGATACAGCAGGCCAGTAAATCATGCCAGTAAGTCATCATACAAAGGAAAGGGAAAGGATGCCGCAAACTTAAGCCTTTGCCACTTGAAGTGCTCCCAGTCTCCCCACATGCAGAGAGAGCAGGTAGTCAGAGCCAGAGAAGAGTTCAGCTGTTAACGAAGCAGTCAACCTTCCCGTCCTGCTTCCCCAAAGCTCAGGGCTCTGTCATCTTGCAGTCTGCAACGTAAAGCCACCTCTTGGCTTCAAGCCTGTCGAAAAGCACCACTGTGAAAACACACTGCGGAGCGCCAAAGTTCTGTGCAGGATATACCACCCGTTTTAATTACTTGTACTCATCCCTCGCCTGGAGCGCAGGGGAGCGGGGGGGGGGGGGGGGGGGGGGGGCTAAAGAGCAACGAGAGGAGTTTCTCCCCTTGGCATTTCTGACATGCTCGTTAAAGCATCCTAAAAGCTAACAAGGCATTTAACGGGTACCTTAAACGGCACTGCGTCATCAAACACCGTGACTTCAGAAAAGCTGCCTCCCCCATGCCGAGGGTGAAGTTTACCTTAGACAGGATGCCCCCCGCCCCCCAGCAGGCAGAACACAGTCACCCGAAAAGGATTTAACCGCCACTGCTGCATTCGCTCGAATTCTACTGCCTGACAGCAACGACATCGGAGCCTTCGTTTCCGTACTCTTCTCTACAACCATTTCCCACCTATCCAGCAGGCCTGCACACAGGCAGACGCAACCTCCCATTTACACTGCCAGTTCTCCAACCCAATCGAACAGAAACCATTTACCACCTCTTCAAACACCGCCGCGGGCAACCACACAAACCTGTTCAGGCTGGGCTGGCTACAAGAGAAAACCACCAAAAGAGATACGGACAAGTCCCCAGGGGAGGAGAAAATCAGTTTCCCAGTGTTGTTAACTTGTTGGGGAGGGGTCTGACAGCGAGAATTAGGACTCTGGGTTTCCAGCTAAAAGCAGCTTTATGCTGAGCTGAGGCAGCGGCGCCTCAGTGAGCGAAACGCATCAACGGAATCCAGCCAGGACGCCTCTCCACACACACCGCACCAACAGCAAACTCTGCCCGGCAAGGAGCGAAGGCATCATTACCACACCAACAGCGACACAGGCTCTTTAACGCCCTACCTCGACTGGGCAGCCGTCGCCAAGTTTAAAGCCCCAAGTGTCTTCTCTCCATGAGTTCTCTCCCCAGCTACCCAGGCTCTACCCGGCTGCCAACGCCTCCTCGTCCATGTGGCGGTGCCGCGTCGCCCTCCTCCGGACGGCCGTCAGCGTGCGGCTCCAAGCGGCCACCGCACCGCACCCCTCGCTCCCCGCAGCCCGGCGCCCCGAGCCCGGCCTGCCTCACACTCATCTTGACAGACATGCGGGCAGTTGATGCGTTTCGCTCACTGAGGCGCCGCTGCCTCAGCTCAGCATAAAGCTGCTTTTAGCTGGAAACCCAGAGTCCTAATTCTCGCTGTCAGACCCCTCCCCAACAAGTTAACAACACTGGGAAACTGATTTTCTCCTCCCCTGGGGACTTGTCCGTATCTCTTTTGGTGGTTTTCTCTTGTAGCCAGCCCAGCCTGAACAGGTTTGTGTGGTTGCCCGCGGCGGTGTTTGAAGAGGTGGTAAATGGTTTCTGTTCGATTGGGTTGGAGAGCTGGCAGTGTAAATGGGAGGTTGCGTCTGCCTGTGTGCAGGCCTGCTGGATAGGTGGGAAATGGTTGTAGAGAAGAGTACGGAAACGAAGGCTCCGATGTCGTTGCTGTCAGGCAGTAGAATTCGAGCGAATGCAGCAGTGGCGGTTAAATCCTTTTCGGGTGACTGTGTTCTGCCTGCTGGGGGGCGGGGGGCATCCTGTCTAAGGTAAACTTCACCCTCGGCATGGAGGCAGCTTTTCTGAAGTCACGGTGTTTGATGACGCAGTGCCGTTTAAGGTACCCGTTAAATGCCTTGTTAGCTTTTAGGATGCTTTAACGAGCATGTCAGAAATGCCAAGGGGAGAAACTCCTCTCGTTGCTCTTTAGCCCCCCCCCCCCCCGCTCCCCTGCGCTCCAGGCGAGGGATGAGTACAAGTAATTAAAACGGGTGGTATATCCTGCACAGAACTTTGGCGCTCCGCAGTGTGTTTTCACAGTGGTGCTTTTCGACAGGCTTGAAGCCAAGAGGTGGCTTTACGTTGCAGACTGCAAGATGACAGAGCCCTGAGCTTTGGGGAAGCAGGACGGGAAGGTTGACTGCTTCGTTAACAGCTGAACTCTTCTCTGGCTCTGACTACCTGCTCTCTCTGCATGTGGGGAGACTGGGAGCACTTCAAGTGGCAAAGGCTTAAGTTTGCGGCATCCTTTCCCTTTCCTTTGTATGATGACTTACTGGCATGATTTACTGGCCTGCTGTATCAGCCCGTTGCTTTAATAGGCTGCGTGCTAAGAGGGGCTACAGCATAAATGTTAGCGCCACTGGCTGGCTGTGAAGCTTGGCTTGGCTCCAAGGCTAGGGCCACGCTTTTGATGTCTTGGAGGTCACACAGCCGTTTTCTTGGGTGGCAGGAGGGCACATGGGAGCAGGGCCTAGCAGGAAGCTTGCCATCAGACAGCAGTTTTCCATAGCTCACATTGTGTCAGGAAGCCACTTTTGCAGTAATTGGACCTCTTGATTAACTGTTTCAGGAAAGCCAGGGCTCTAGCTTGACCTTCAGTAGGGGATCATCGGTGTGGTATTTGAGAAAATGTCAGTGGTGGGGAAGGCAAGGCTCTTCCCTTCCAAACTGGGACGCTCGAGAAGTTGAGTGTACTAAGAAGAACATAGGAATTGCATGTATGCAGTAGACTGTGCGGTAGGGTAGAAAGAGGAGGGAAGAGAGAAAAATAATGCATCCACATAGTGTGCCTGTGAGTAGAGTAGAAGCAGGAGAGGAGGCCAATGCCTGCATCCACATACTGTGCCTCCGTGCTGCTGCTTGACAAATGTCCATTAATAGTCCCAGATTTTGCAGGAGTATTTCACAGAGGTGGTGTAGTTTAAAGTCTCTGGCTTTCCGTGAAGTTATTCTGCAGCGCATGTGACGCAGCTTTATTGCTGTTTTGATGTGGGGCTGGCGGAATTGAGTGTATGCGTATGTGGTTGAGGAGGAACAGGGGGATTTGACCTGGCGCTTTCCAGATTTCTGAGACCACCACTTTAAATACATTTGCACGATTGCTTTAAATGCAACTGCATGGTTTGGCAGGTAAGCAAGCAGCTTTCTGACTGCCCATTTAAAGTAAAGACTAAGTTTTCAAGCCTGTTTATAAAGCTGGCAAAGTTCAGTCTCTGAAAGTGGCAACACCTTCAAAATAGTAGATTCTTTTTTACCCTCAGGTGAAGAGTTAGACAGAATCACAGAATCGTGAGGGTTGGAAGGGACCTCTGGAGATCATACAGCCCACCCGCCCTGGCAAGGCGGGGCCACCTAGAGCAGATGACGCAGGAACGTGCCCAGGCAGGTTTGGAATGTCTCCAGAGAGGGGGCCACCACTACTCTCCTGGGCAGCTTGTTCCAGTGCTCTGCCACCCTTGATGTAAAGAAGTTCTTCCTCACGTTGGGGTGAAGCTTCTTGACTTTTAGTTTGTGGCCATTGGTCCTGCCGTTGAGCACCACTGAAAAGATTCAATGGACGGATAGTTTTTCCCTTCCCACCTTTCTTGATGTATGGTATCAAGAGTAGAAAGCCCTGAGAAGGATGCTTGCTGTACCTTGTATGTATTATAGCACCATGCGGTGACATGACGTAACTGATTTGCCAACTGTAAGCATCCTGTTCAAAATGACTTTCATGCTGGACATGCACTGTTGTCTGAAAAGCACAGTAGGTACTTGTTGGTAACAGTGGTGTAAAGCGTTAACCATCCTTTCTTTCTCTCTTTCCTAAAGCTTATGCAATGAGGACAGAAACCTGCTGCATGCTAGAGAGAGAGAGAGACGAATTAGGGAGGCTCAGCAGGAGCAAAACAAGCTCCCTGAGAAGCCTCCCGTCTTTGCAGCACCCTACAAGGTAATGATGGGGGGGGGGGGGGTGTGGGGATGTGTGTGTGGTGGAGGGAGAGGAGGAAAGATGGTTGGAGCGTAAGAGCAGAGCTGTGGCTTCTGCATATGGTGTAGCAGAGTTGAGTGTGATACGTGCAGAACCAGCATCTTCCCATCTGCTTAACTTAAGCTCATCAGAGTATGTGTTTAAAGCTCTGAAGATGGTGCAAGCGCAGTAAGGTCTTTGGGCTGGGCAGATTCATTTGGAGGCTACTTCCTGTAGTTTGGGAATTTGAGGGAGAGCACCCAAGAGCAGCTTGGCTGCCTGTCTGCGTGCAGCTGTGATAGAAACAAACGGGTCTGCTGTTAGTGTTCCTGAAGACTGCAGGCACACCTACAAGTTTGGCTCAGAAGAACTAAGAGTGAGCAGAGCAGTCCCACTTGCTTTGGAGGGACCGCACTGCAGGATCAAGATGAGCTTGCCTAACTTTGCTTGTGGTGATACATGGTGATGCAATTAAGATCCTGACGAATCTCTCTTACAGAGCTGAGTCTCCTGAAGTTGAGGGTCCGTGCTTTTTCCATTTCTGCCTCTGTTCTTCTGTTGCAGACTCATAAAGGAGATGACTTGTCAAACCAAATTCGGAACGTGCTGGGCAATTATGAGGATGTCATGGGGCTCATCAACTCCAAAACCCAATGGAATTTCTTAGGGCTTCACGAAGTCCTTCCTCCGGTCTCACCTGAAGCACCTCATTTCCCACACTCCCTTGATGAAAATACCAGCCCTACATCACCTTCATTCCATGACACAGCCCACCATCCACCCACTACGGCTGTAAGTGCTCCTCCTGCTCACCGCTCAAGTCCCTGCGAAAAGGCACAATCAAGGGCAAAACCACATTCAGGTTTGCACGTGCAGAGCGGCAGCTCATCCGACGGTCAGAGCCAAAGTCGCAAACGCAGTTGTGGTGACAAGGAAAGTCACGAAGGTCTTCATCGCAAGGGAAGTGACAGGCGTGCGGCTGGTGAAGGTCGTGCTCATGATCTGGACTACTCCATTTTCTCATTTTCTTCATTTCTGACACCTTTGCCTCCTCCACTGGAACCTCTGTCACCTGTGCGTTCCGACCTGCACGTCAGTTCCAAGTCAGAAAAGAGCAGCAAAAGCCAGGAGCTGACCTACAGTCAAAGAAAATCGTTTCAGGACCTAGTGACAGGATCAGAGGAAGAGGAAAGTCAGGACGGCTCAGACATTGACCTGAGCAGCAACACTCGGCCTTCCTCTCGGACGGTTCCTACAGCTTTGCCATCAAAGCCCAGCGCGATGCAGCAGAAACCAACTGCCTGTGTGAGACCAATGGATGTCCAAGATCAGGCGGGAGAGGAATCGCCAGGTCTCAAACCTCTCCTGGAGGAATACCATAGAGAGCCCTTAGAAAAGATCTCGGATCTGAAGGTGAATGCCAGAGCCAAACTATTCAAATCAGAAATCCCTTCTGAGCCCGTAAAGGTGAGTTAGGAGACTCTGTTGCTGGCAGGGTAAGCTCAGCTATGGGAGGACAGGTCACCAAAGGGCAGAGACTACGAGCAGCATTGATGGCTGTGCACACTTTATCATTTTTAGAAGGTGTATTTTAAGAGTGCCTTTTGCCAGTACATCTGGGGGAGATACCTGGATGGTGAAAATGCAGCACTCGCCATGATTCCGTGTCTGTTTTATCAGTGAGGCTGCAGCAGGCCTTATGGTTAGAGCGACTGCTTCTGTTGCTGTGACTTTTGTCTTGCCTGTAAAGATTGTTGAAAAGAAGAAGGGGGAAATGATACGCTGAGAGGTCAGGGGATGATGTACCTACAGTCAGTACATGCAGAGCGTCGGTACTCAGTGCTGGTGAGTAGAAGTCCCATATGTTCGCTGAGTACTGGGACAGCTGACTGTGCAGGGAGTTCTATGGTCACCTGGTAGGATGAAGGTTTTTGGGCTTTTTGGGGTTTTGGGTAGTTGTCTGTTAGGGTTCTCCTAAGTGAGTTTGTACGATGTAACTGTAGACCCTCAGGGAAGTATCAATGTAAACAAAAAATATCCTGAAGATTTCTACCAGATGGACTTAGCCCTTGGGAAGCACGAGACCATTCTGTTTCCCGCTCCATCGAATGTTTTTTGAGCAGTTTCTCGAAGGAAATTTAGTGCAGAAATGGAATTGTAAATCATAAGCAAGATCCTGAAAGCCCTCTAAAATTCTGCATTCAGGGAAAGACTGGAGGCTCTTTCTTGTCCCCCAGCTATGAGCAAAAGGAGCAGAGCACTTTTGTGTTTGTTGTTGTCAGCAGAAGGCATCCTGGGCAGCAAGCTCGAGCATATCTTAGTTCTAGTCACTGAACTTGTCCTTTCTCTGCCAAGGACTGAGAGCTAAGGCAGCTGGGCAAGGAGAGAGGTGGAGAGAGTTTTGTGTTTTGCCTTTGTAAGAGAAAGGGAGAGTGTGGGTGCCGTCTGCCTTTTGTGGAAGAGGGTGTTGATCAGCTGCAAGTGGCTGTAGGCAATTTCTTGTGGAAAATGAGAGTTCCATATTTTTCCTTATAAAAAGGCTAATAACTCTTTCTGTGTGAACTTTAAAACAGAAACAAATTAAAAAAATAACCCCTACAATTCCTGAACCTGAAAGAAGTCAGAAGAAAATCTTGTGTTAACTACCTGCCTGTACCTCCTGTACTTGATGCAGTTTCGCTGCTTTTGTTTGCTCGGCAGCTGGATTTTCAGTCACGTGTGCTTTAAACAGCAAAGAAAGCAACCTTTGTTCAGTGAAAACAGAAACGAGAGTGCTCAGAAAGTATGAAGTTCGGGAAGTCCTGGGGAAATTTTCTTGTCCATTTTGAAGATTCACCTAAGCCACTCTCCTACACTTCAGCTTTTGCTGACTGTGTGTACACTGGCCTGAAGAGCCCCACGGGCTGAGCGAGTGGGATGTTGGCGAAGGAGAGCTGCTCGTCCATCCTATTACATTCTGGACCTCTTCGCTAAGAAGGCGTATTTGGATTCTTGTTACAGTAAAACTCTTCTCTCTCTGCTGCCTAAGACTAGTCAAAGGGATTTTTCAGGCTGCTGAGAAGAGCTTAATAGTCTATGGAGGAAGCAGAGATGAGAGTTGAAACTTTTGCGTTTAACAGGCAAAGAAAAGTCCGTCTTCAGGAAGAAACTGGGGTGGAAGACACAGTAAAAGAAAATGGATTAAAGCAGCAGTAACTCTCAGGAAGACACTGTACCCGCTACCAGCCAGGGACCCTGCAGAATGTCAGAACAGGAAAAGGGTTGAGTTTTAAGCCCTTAAGAGCTTAGGGCCTCTACTTTCCTCAACCAAGGATGGCACTGATTGGTATTAGATTCTCTGCCAAAGGGGTCCTGTGAAGACACGTACTGTTGTAAATCAAAAGGATCCAGTGGTTAATCTGCCTAAACAAAGACGCTTTGCCTATGGTCTCTGACAGTCAGATTGAAAGTCACTTCTTCAGGACGTAACTGATTGCTTGAGATTATTTCACTCCAAATGGGTTTTCCAAATTAAAATACTGTTGTTCTTGAACTGCTGCCTTGAATAAGACCTGTTAACACTCTTCACCATTTTCTAAACTCATAAATGTTTAACAAAGCAGGAAAGCACGTCCCTTATCAAGGTAAGCATTTATGTCTCAATGTATGACACTCAAAACCTTTAAACGGGAAACAGTGTGCTTTCTTTGATTTCTACTTACTGGTTCTGTTACACATCACAGCTGTGACTCCTAAAAAGAAAGTACAAGTGTTAGAATCAAATACATCATCTGCTCAATAGCACGTATCAGTATCCATTTCCTTGTGTTTGTTACTGTAATCGATCCTTTGAGCAACGTGACAAAAAAAATAATCCGAAGTCTCCAATAGTCTAACTTGACTATGTAGCTTAGCAAGCAAGGATGCATGCAAGTAACCATCACACATTCAAAATCCATTGTGACTTCTAAAGATAATTTCTCCTAAAAGCCTTTACCTATGAAAGGAGGTGCAAGAGTTGGAAAGCTCATCAGATGAAAGCAGCCAAGATGGACTTTCTAATTTATAAACTTGGAAAAAGAGGTTCCTTTTGTTGGAAGAAATTGGGAATCTGGGGGGAGGAGAGGAAATCAGAAGGGGGCTGACTGGGTTTCCCTAAAGCAAGCAAAAGTGGAAGTATTTCGGTCAGGAAATGAATTTGGGATCATTCTTTTTT
>NW_026913479.1:0-10715 GCF_034315485.1 Pezoporus occidentalis | reverse complement strand
GTTTTATGGCTGGTTTGGGTCTGTTTTGGAGCTCTGACCCTGTATCCCACAGCAGAAGCTGGACAAGGTGGTTTTGGGGTGGTTTATCCTGTTTTTGGGGTGTTTTTGGGCTCTGACCCTGTATCTCATAGGAGAAGCAGGGCAAGGTGGTTTTGGGGAGTTTTGGGGCTGTTTTGGGGTTTTTTAACTGTTTTTGGTATTTTTTGGAGCTTTTTGGGGGCTCTGACTCTTTATCCATAGTAGAAGGAGGGCAAGTTGGTTTTGGGGAGTTTTGGGGCTGTTTTGGATGTTTTTGATTGTTTTTGTCCTGTTTTGGGTCTTTTTCAGGCCTCTGACCCTGCATCCCACAGGAGAAGCAGGACAAGTTGGTTTTGGGGTTTTTGGGTTTTTTTTTGGAGGCTGGTTTTTGGTGGTTTTGGGGCGTTGTTGTCCTGTTTTGGGTCTGTTTTGGGGCTCTGACCCTGTATCCCACAGGAGAAGCAGGACAAGGTGGTTTTGGGGCTGTTTTGGGGGTGTTTTGGGTTGGTTTTGTCCTGTTTGGGCCTGTTTTGGGGCTCTGACCCTGTATCCCAGAGGAGAAGCAGGAGAAGGTGATTTTGGGATGGTTTTAGGGTGGTTTCAGGGTGGTTTTGAATGGTTTTGGGTTGCTTTTGTCCTGTTCTAGGGCTGTTTTGGGGTTCTGACCCTGTATCCCCTAGGAGAAGCCAGAGAAGTTGGCCTTGGGGTGGTTTTGGGGGGTGTTCTGGGTCTGTTCTGGGGCTCTGACCCTGTATCCCACAGGAGAAGCAGGACAAGATGGTTTTGGGGTAGTTTTAGGGTGTTTTGGGGGTGGTTTTGACTGGTTTTGGGTTGGTTTTGTCCTGTTTTAAGGCTGTTTTGAGGCTCTGACCCTGTATCCCTCAGGAGACGCAGGACGAGGTAGTTTTGGGGTGGTTTTGTCCTGTTTTTGTTGTGTTTTCGGGCTCTGACCCTGTATCCCATAGGAGAAGCAGCACAAGGTGGTTTTGGTGTGTTTGGGGGTGGTTTTGGTCTGGTTTTCAGTGTTTTTTTCCGCTTTTTGGGGTGTTTTGTGGCCGTTTTGGGGCTCTGTCTCTGTATCCCATAGGAGAAGCAGTTCAAGGTGGTTTTGGGTGGGTTTGGGCTGTGTTTGTCCTGTTTTGGGTCTCTTTTATGGCTCTGAGCCTGTATCCCACAGGAGAAGCAGGACAACGTGGTTTTGGTGTGGTTTTGGTTTGTTTTGGGGCTGTTTTGGGCATTTTGGGTTGGTTTTGGCCTGGTTTTGGCCTGTTTTTTCCTGTTTTGGGCCTCTGACCCTGTATCCTGTAGGAGAAGCAGGACAAGTTGGTTTTGTTCTGGATTGTGGGTGATTTTGGGGCTGTTTTGGGTGTGTTTTAGGGCTCTGACCCTGTATCCTACAGGAGAAGCAGGACAAGGTGGTTCTCCAGGTGGAAGTGGCCGACCTGTGTCAGAACAACCGGTGCTTGCAGCAGGAATTGCCATTGGCCTCGTGCCAGCTCTGCCACTTCCCCTGCATCTTCTCCGGTACCGTGGACAAGGAAGAGATGTGACCCCCCTCCTGGGACAATGGCATTCCTTAGGGAACACTGGCATTCCATAGGGAACACTGCTATTCCATAGGGAATGGTGGGATTCCATAGGGAGACACTGCGGTTCCATAAGGGACACTGAGGATCTCGCATCTTCTTCAGCACCATGGACAAGGGGGAGCTGTGATTCCCCCCCCCCCCCCCCCCCCCCCCCCCCCCCGGGACAATGGCATTCCATAGTGAGACAAAGGGGGGGGGGGGGGGGGGGGGGGGGGGGCACAAAATCACAAAATGGAATATAGAAATCTTTAGAATTAGCTTTAAGTAATGTTAAGTTTGAAGGCTTTGTAACAGTAGCAATGGAAAATTACTGAGGTGCGTGACACAGGGAGAAAAAGATTCCATAGAGTGCAGCTGGAGAACACACTGAGAATTCTCACAAGAGAAATCGTTACAGCTGTGACACAGTTTAAGAAAAACAGTCTAGAAGAACAGGACACAGGATAAGGAGTATCTGGAACCGCAGGTGTCCAGGATGGGCTGCAGTTAAACCACCTGATCAGTAGGAGGATAGGAGGATTGTTATGTCTCTGGTGCTAACGAACCAATTAAACTGGTGTGAGCATCTACTGCGCGTGCTTCAGAGGCTGCCAGAAGTGATGAAGATCGTTGGAGGAAGTAAACGACCCTCAGAGACCACCCCCACAATTCTGTCCGCATGCGGGGAACTCTCTGGAAAAGGATGTAATCCATCCGTAGCCTCATGAATATGTATGTATGCCCAGTGGCTATAAAAGGATGGCTTCAGAACCTACCCCAGGGGGCCTTGGGATGGGAGCTCTTCCCTGTGGGAATGATGGGATAATGGGAAGCAGGAGAGGTCCCATCCATGCTGGTGGTGCCGTCAACCCAAGCCAGCTCTGCCGGCCTCCTAAAGGACACCGCAAGCATTGGGTCCAATGCAAGGATGAAGTCCTTGGGTGCTCAGCACCCACCTGGATGGGACCCCAGCACCTCCCTGGATGGGACCCCAGCACCCACCTGGATGGGACCCCAGCCCTACCTGGATGGGACCCCAGCACCTACATGGATGGGACCCCAGCACCCACCTGGATGGGACCCCAGCACCCACCTGGATGGGACCCCAGCCCCTACCAGGATGGGACCACAGCACCCACCTGGCACCCTAATTCCATGGGTTTTCCAGGGGGTGGCGTTCCGCTCCTGCAGGAGGGTTTGGTCACCTGGATCAAGTGGAAGCACATTCCTAGATCATGGAATGGGATGGATGGAGCTTAAAGTGCAGCCAGGGCCACCTTGCACTGGAGCAGGTTGCTCCAGCTTGGCCTTGGGGGTGGGACATCTCCCACCTCCCATGGTCCCACCAGCCTCATGGGGAAGAACTTCCCAAGATCCCATCCCAAGACCTTCCCAAGATTCCCACCGTCCCACCAGCCTCATGGGGAAGAACTTCCCGAGATCCCATCTCAAGACCTTCCCAAGATTCCCATTGTCCCACCAGCCTCATGGGGACAAACTTCCCAAGATCCCATCCCAAGACCTTCCCAAGATTCCCATTGTCCCACCAGCCTCATGGGGACGAACTTCCCGAGATCCCATCTCAAGACCTTCCCAAGATTCCCATTGTCCCACCAGCCTCATGGGGACAAACTTCCCGAGATCCCATCTCAAGACCTTCCCAAGATTCCCACTGTCCCACCAGCCTCATGGGGACAAACTTCCCGAGATCCCATCCCAAGCTTCCCATGGTCCCATCCCTCCAGCTCCTCCTCCAAAGCCCTTCTCCATCTTCCTGGAGCCCCTCTGATGCCTCCGTGGACCCTGAAGGTCCTCTCCAAGCTATTCCAGGATCCATGGACATTCCCAAGACCCCTTCTCTGGCTGTTCTGAAGACGAGGCGGACCATGGGCTACTCATCTTGCTCCTTGTAGACGTGGCCTGAGACAGGGATCCCAGCCCATCCGCCTGGATGGAAGCGGCCTCCATCCATGGTCTCCAGGAAGTTCTCATCCCAACCAAGTCTTCCCGCCAATGGGCAACGTTCCCACGGGAGCTCCAGGAGGAGAAGACAACCCCGGGATAAGAGGGACACGACTGATTCCAAGAGGTTGACGGCTCCCTATGGATGGAGCTCCAATAGGGCCACTGAGGAGGGAAGGGTGCTCCAATCCATCCCTGTGTCCAGAGCTCTTCCCTGTGAGGGTGCTGGGATGATCAGGACAGGTTGGATGGAGAAGCTGGGGCTGTTCCATCCCTGATCCAAGGCCAGCTTGGAGCATCCTTTAGAAGGTGGTCTCAAGGAGGAGAGTATCAGATGCTATTATGGATGTAACACAGTGGTTGCATTCTACCTGTGACCTTGTAGGACATTGGGATGGGTTGGATGGAGAAGCTGGAGCTGCTCCATCCCTGGCCCAAGGCCAGCTTGGAGCATCCTTTAGTAGAAAACGTCCTTCTAGAGGAGAACATCAGATGCTGCTATTATGGGATGTACCAAAGTGGTTGCCCTCTACCTATGACCTTGTAGGACATCTCCCTATAGGGAGTGAGATCTTCTCCATTGACCAGCAACAAGTGAGGACACATCTCCATGGCTTCCTTGAGGGACATCAACTTCTTCACCCCATGGCGCCGGGCTTCATAGTTACAGGTGACCATGAGGGACTTCTGCTGCAGCCCTACAACAAGGAGGGCATTGCCTTACAGCACCCATAGAACTGGACATAGAGCACCCATAGAACCCCAGCACCAATAGCAGCCCATGGCACGATAGAACCTCCAGCACCCATAGCGCCCACAGCACGCATAGAACCTCCAGCACCCATAGAGCTCACAGCACCCATAGAACCCCCAGCACCTATAGAAACAACAGCAACCCCAGAACTCCCAGCACCACCAGTACCCATAGAAAACCAGGACCCACAGAACCCCACTGAACACCACAGAACCCCCAGCACCCATAGCACCCCATCACCCTCAGCACCCATAGAACCAGAGCACCAATAACAGCCACAGCACCCATAGAACCCGCAGCACCCATAGAGCTCACAGCACCCATAGAACCCGCAGCACCCATAGAGCCCACAGAACCCACAAAACTGCCAGCACCCATAGAAACCCCAGCACTCATAGAACCCACAGCACCCACAGAACCACCAGCACCCATAGAACCCCCAGCACTCAGAACCCACAGCACCTATAGCAACCTCAGCATCCCCAGCACCCAAAGCACCGCTGCACCCACAGCATCCACAGCACCTCCAGCACCCAAAGCATCCATAGAACCACAGCACCCATAGCAACTACAGCACCCCCAGAACTCCCAGCATCACCAGTACCCATAGAACCCCAGCACCCAAAGAACCCCACTGAACCCCCAGCACCCATAGAACCCCAGCACCAATAGCAACCCCAGCACCCACAGAACCCGCAGCACCCATAGAGCCCACAGCACCCATACCACCCCCACCACTGCCAGCAACCACAACAGCTCCAGTGCACCCAGTCATCCTAGCACCTAGAGAAACCCCAGCACCCACAGAACCCCCCAGCACCCTCAGCACTATATAGCTCCGGTATCAGGGTCCTAGTGCCCGCCCGCTGCCTCCCGCAACGGTGTCCTAGTGCCAGCCCGACGCCTCGCGCATCAGGGTCCTAGTGCCCGCCCGCTGCCTCGCGCATCAGGGTCCTAGTGCCCGCCCGCTGCCTCCTCCCTGTCAGGAGCTGGTCCCAGTGCCCGCCCCCTCTAGCGCCGGAATCAGGGTCCTAGTGCCCGCCTGCTGCCTCCTGCCTGGCAGGGACCGGTCTCAGTGCCTCCTCCCCCACCACCCCCCATAAGTCCGTGCCGCAGAAAACACATGGACCCAGTCAGAGATCAATATGATCAGACAAAAGCCATTTTTTACAAAGCCGTAACTCCTTTTATAGTATTTCTTACATGCACGTACAGTGATTTGGCATATTATGATTGGATACATGTCTTGAAGACCCTTAGTGACTAACATATAATTGGTTAAGCACAGGTGTGAGAACTTGACCTCCAAAGCTTGCCAACAGTGCACAGTTCTCATTAACTTGGTGAATTCCAGCTTCTTATCTTGCTTGTTCAGGCTTCCTCGGGCCTCTCATGGCCTTGCTGCATCTTTCAGGATTATTCAGAATTTATGTACCAATTATCCACTCTCCTGTGAGAACACTGCCTCCACATCTCCCCCTTTTTGTTTTATATATGGTTTGGGTGACCCTACTTGAGCAGGGGATTTGGGCTAGATCATATCTCCAATATATGACAACTACAGGCTGCTGGGCCTGCCCCTTTTTTCTGCTGTATGACTCTCTGGTAACAGGGGAGGCCATCCTTCACATCAAGGTCTGGCATGGCATGTGTCCCCACTGCCAACAGCGGAGCCCAAACAGCCCAAAAACAGGAAAAAAACACCCCAAAACCACGGCAGAACAACCCCAAAACCACCCTATCCTGCTTCTCCTATGGGATACAGGGTCAGAGCCCCAAACTAGCCCCAAAAGAGGCCACAAATATCCCAAATCCACCCCCAAAACACCCTAAAACCACCCCCAAAACCACCTTGTCCTGCTTCTATGCAATACAGAGTCAAAGCCCCGAAATAGCCCCGAAAAAGAACAAAAACACCCCAAACCACACCAAAACCACCTTGTCCTGCTTCTCCTATGCGACACAAGGTCAGAACCTCAAAACAGGACATAAACCAAAACCACCCCAAACCACCCTAAAACCACCTCAAAACCACCTTGCCCTGCTTCTCCTATGGGATATGGGGTCAGAGCCCCAAAACAGATCCAAAACACGCCAAAAACCACCCCAAGGCAACCTTGTCCTGCTTCTCCTATGGGACACAGAGTCAGAGCCAAAAAACAGCCCTAAAACAGGAAAAAAACAACCCAAAACCACCTTGTCCTGCTTCTCCTATGGGATACAGGGTAAGAGGCCCAAAATAGCCCCAAAACAGACCAGCTCCTGACAGGGAGGAGGCAGCGGGCGGGCACTAGGACCCCGATGCGCGAGGCAGCGGGCGGGCACTAGGACCCTGATGCGCGAGGCGTCGGGCTGGCACTAAGACACCGTTGCGGGAGGCAGCGGGCGGGCACTAGGACCCTGATACCGGAGCTATATAGTGCTGAGGGTGCTGGGGGGTTCTGTGGGTGCTGGGGTTTCTATAGGTGCTAGGATGACTGGGTGCACTGGAGCTGTTGTGGTTGCTGGCAGTGGTGGGGGTGGTATGGGTGCAATGCATGCTATGGGTGCTGTGGGCTCTATGGGTGCTGCGGGTTCTGTGGGTGCTGGGGTTGCTATTGGTGCTGGGGTTCTATGGGTGCTGGGGGTTCAGTGGGGTTCTTTGGGTGCTGGGGTTCTATGGGTACTGGTGATGCTGGGAGTTCTGGGGGTGCTGTAGTTGCTATGGGTGCTGTGGTTCTATGGATGCTTTGGGTGCTGGAGGTGCTGTGGATGCTGTGGGTGCAGTGGTGCTTTGGGTGCTGGGGATGATGAGGTTGCTATAGGTGCCTATGGGTACTGGTGGTGCTGGGAGTTCTGGGGTTGCTGTTGTTTCTATAGGTGCTGGGGGTTCTATGGGTGCTGTGAGCTCTATGGGTGCTGGAGGTTCTATGCGTGCTGTGGGCGCTATGGGTGCTGGAGGTTCTATCGTGCCATGGGCTGCTATTGGTGCTGGGGTTCTATGGGTGCTCTATGTCCAGTTCTATGGGTGCTGTAAGGCAATGCCCTCCTTGTTGTAGGGCTGCAGCAGAAGTCCCTCATGGTCACCTGTAACTATGAAGCCCGGCGCCATGGGGTGAAGAAGTTGATGTCCCTCAAGGAAGCCATGGAGATGTGTCCTCACTTGTTGCTGGTCAATGGAGAAGATCTCACTCCCTATAGGGAGATGTCCTACAAGGTCATAGGTAGAGGGCAACCACTTTGGTACATCCCATAATAGCAGCATCTGATGTTCTCCTCTAGAAGGACGTTTTCTACTAAAGGATGCTCCAAGCTGGCCTTGGGCCAGGGATGGAGCAGCTCCAGCTTCTCCATCCAACCCATCCCAATGTCCTACAAGGTCACAGGTAGAGTGCAACCACTGTGTTACATCCATAATAGCATCTGATACTCTCCTCCTTGAGACCACCTTCTAAAGGATGCTCCAAGCTGGCCTTGGATCAGGGATGGAACAGCCCCAGCTTCTCCATCCAACCTGTCCTGATCATCCCAGCACCCTCACAGGGAAGAGCTCTGGACACAGGGATGGATTGGAGCACCCTTCCCTCCTCAGTGGCCCTATTGGAGCTCCATCCATAGGGAGCCGTCAACCTCTTGGAATCAGTCGTGTCCCTCTTATCCCGGGGTTGTCTTCTCCTCCTGGAGCTCCCGTGGGAACGTTGCCCATTGGCGGGAAGACTTGGTTGGGATGAGAACTTCCTGGAGACCATGGATGGAGGCCGCTTCCATCCAGGCGGATGGGCTGGGATCCCTGTCTCAGGCCACGTCTACAAGGAGCAAGATGAGTAGCCCATGGTCCGCCTCGTCTTCAGAACAGCCAGAGAAGGGGTCTTGGGAATGTCCATGGATCCTGGAATAGCTTGGAGAGGACCTTCAGGGTCCACGGAGGCATCAGAGGGGCTCCAGGAAGATGGAGAAGGGCTTTGGAGGAGGAGCTGGAGGGATGGGACCATGGGAAGCTTGGGATGGGATCTCGGGAAGTTTGTCCCCATGAGGCTGGTGGGACAGTGGGAATCTTGGGAAGGTCTTGAGATGGGATCTCGGGAAGTTTGTCCCCATGAGGCTGGTGGGACAATGGGAATCTTGGGAAGGTCTTGTCCCCATGAGGCTGGTGGGACAATCTTGGGAAGGTCTTGGGATGGGATCTTGTTCTGTCCCCATGAAAGGCCAAGCTGGAGCAACCTGCTCCAGTGCAAGGTGGCCCTGGCTGCACTTTAAGCTCCATCCATCCCATTCCATGATCTAGGAATGTGCTTCCACTTGATCCAGGTGACCAAACCCTCCTGCAGGAGCGGAACGCCACCCCCTGGAAAACCCATGGAATTAGGGTGCCAGGTGGGTGCTGTGGTCCCATCCTGGTAGGGGCTGGGGTCCCATCCAGGTGGGTGTTGGGGTCCCATCCTTGTAGGTGCTGGGGTCCCATCCATGTAGGTGCTGGGGTCCCATCCAGGTAGGGCTGGGGTCCCATCCAGGTGGGTGCTGGGGTCCCATCCAGGGAGGTGCTGGGGTCCCATCCAGGTGGGTGCTGAGCACCCAAGGACTTCATCCTTGCATTGGACCCAATGCTTGCGGTGTCCTTTAGGAGGCCGGCAGAGCTGGCTTGGGTTGACGGCACCACCAGCATGGATGGGACCTCTCCTGCTTCCCATTATCCCATCATTCCCACAGGGAAGAGCTCCCATCCCAAGGCCCCCTGGGGTAGGTTCTGAAGCCATCCTTTTATAGCCACTGGGCATACATACATATTCATGAGGCTACGGATGGATTACATCCTTTTCCAGAGAGTTCCCCGCATGCGGACAGAATTGTGGGGGTGGTCTCTGAGGGTCGTTTACTTCCTCCAACGATCTTCATCACTTCTGGCAGCCTCTGAAGCACGCGCAGTAGATGCTCACACCAGTTTAATTGGTTCGTTAGCACCAGAGACATAACAATCCTCCTATCCTCCTACTGATCAGGTGGTTTAACTGCAGCCCATCCTGGACACCTGCGGTTCCAGATACTCCTTATCCTGTGTCCTGTTCTTCTAGACTGTTTTTCTTAAACTGTGTCACAGCTGTAACGATTTCTCTTGTGAGAATTCTCAGTGTGTTCTCCAGCTGCACTCTATGGAATCTTTTTCTCCCTGTGTCACGCACCTCAGTAATTTTCCATTGCTACTGTTACAAAGCCTTCAAACTTAACATTACTTAAAGCTAATTCTAAAGATTTCTATATTCCATTTTGTGATTTTGTGCCCCCCCCCCCCCCCCCCCTTTGTCTCACTATGGAATGCCATTGTCCCGGGGGGGGGAATCACAGCTCCCCCTTGTCCATGGTGCTGAAGAAGATGCGAGATCCTCAGTGTCCCTTATGGAACCGCAGTGTCTCCCTATGGAATCCCACCATTCCCTATGGAATAGCAGTGTTCCCTATGGAATGCCAGTGTTCCCTAAGGAATGCCATTGTCCCGGGGGGGGGGTCACATCTCTTCCTTGTCCACGGTACCGGAGAAGATGCAGGGGAAGTGGCAGAGCTGGCACGAGGCCAATGGCAATTCCTGCTGCAAGCACCGGTTGTTCTGACACAGGTCGGCCACTTCCACCTGGAGAACCACCTTGTCCTGCTTCTCCTGTAGGATACAGGGTCAGAGCCCTAAAACACACCCAAAACAGCCCCAAAATCACCCACAATCCAGAACAAAACCAACTTGTCCTGCTTCTCCTACAGGATACAGGGTCAGAGGCCCAAAACAGGAAAAAACAGGCCAAAACCAGGCCAAAACCAACCCAAAATGCCCAAAACAGCCCCAAAACAAACCAAAACCACACCAAAACCACGTTGTCCTGCTTCTCCTGTGGGATACAGGCTCAGAGCCATAAAAGAGACCCAAAACAGGACAAACACAGCCCAAAACCCACCCAAAACCACCTTGAACTGCTTCTCCTATGGGATACAGAGACAGAGCCCCAAAACGGCCACAAAACACCCCAAAAAGCGGAAAAAAACACTGAAAACCAGACCAAAACCACCCCCAAACACACCAAAACCACCTTGTGCTGCTTCTCCTATGGGATACAGGGTCAGAGCCCGAAAACACAACAAAAACAGGACAAAACCACCCCAAAACTACCTCGTCCTGCGTCTCCTGAGGGATACAGGGTCAGAGCCTCAAAACAGCCTTAAAACAGGACAAAACCAACCCAAAACCAGTCAAAACCACCCCCAAAACACCCTAAAACTACCCCAAAACCATCTTGTCCTGCTTCTCCTGTGGGATACAGGGTCAGAGCCCCAGAACAGACCCAGAACACCCCCAAAACCACCCCAAGGCCAACTTCTCTGGCTTCTCCTAGGGGATACAGGGTCAGAACCCCAAAACAGCCCTAGAACAGGACAAAAGCAACCCAAAACCA
>NW_026913478.1:0-7818 GCF_034315485.1 Pezoporus occidentalis | reverse complement strand
CTTTGCAACGGTCTCACCATCATTGCAGTCTCTCCTCGGTTTCATACCTAAAAGTCCATTTGAATCCAAATTCTCAGCTGGTCTCTCAGCTGCAGGCAGCACAGTGAGTACAGCACGAACGTTTGGCTTCTGCTCCCACAGCAGAAGAGCCAGGATTGAAAGCTTGTGCTGGACCTGTTCAGCACACAATCACCTTTACATTGGTGCATCCATCGTTGCTTTCACTGCTCCCTTTCATGCAGGAAAAGCATTTGAATGGTATCAGTTCAGAGCCTGCTCTCTGCTGGCAGCAACACAGCACAGAATGAACAGTGGCATCTGCTCCCACAGCAGAAGAACCAGCAGGGAAAGCTAGTGCTGGGCCTCTTCAGCACACAGGCTGCTTTGCAACGGTGTCACCATCATTGCAGTCTCTCCTTGGTTTCATACCTAAAACTCCATTTGAATCCAAATTCTCAGCTGGTCGCTTTCAGTTGCTCAGCAGCACAGTGAGTACAGCAAGAACGTTTGGCTTCTGCTCCCACAGCAGAAGAGCCAGGATTGAAAGCTTGTGCTGGACCTGTTCAGCACACAATCACCTTTACATTGGTGCATCCATCGTTGCTTTCACTGCTCCCTTTCATACAGGAAAAGCATTTGAATGGAATCAGTTCAGAGCCTGCTCTCTGCTGCGCAGCAGCACAGTCAGCACAGAACGAACAGTGGCATCTGCTCCCACAGCAGAAGAACCAGCAGGGAAAGCTAGTGCTGGGCCTCTTCAGCACACAGGCTGCTTTGCAACGGTGTCACCATCATTGCAGTCTCTCCTCGGTTTCATACCTAAAAGTCCATTTGAATCCAAATTCTCAGCTGGTCGCTCTCAGCTGCAGGCAGCACAGTGAGTACAGCACGAACGTTTGGCTTCTGCTCCCACAGCAGAAGAGCCAGGATTGAAAGCTTGTGCTGGACCTGTTCAGCACACAATCACCTTTACATTGGTGCATCCATCGTTGCTTTCACTGCTCCCTTTCATGCAGGAAAAGCATTTGAATGGAATCAGTTCAGAGCCTGCTCTCTGCTGCTCAGCAACACAGTCAGCACAGAATGAACAGTGGCATCTGCTCCCACAGCAGAAGAACCAGCAGGGAAAGCTAGTGCTGGGCCTCTTCAGCACACAGGCTGCTTTGCAACGGTCTCACCATCATTGCAGTCTCTCCTCGGTTTCATACCTAAAAGTCCATTTGAATCCAAATTCTCAGCTGGTCTCTCTCAGCTGCAGGCAGCACAGTGAGTACAGCACGAACGTTTGGCTTCTGCTCCCACAGCAGAAGAGCCAGGATAGAAAGCTTGTGCTGGACCTGTTCAGCACACAATCACCTTTACATTGGTGCATCCATCGTTGCTTTCACTGCTCCCTTTCATGCAGGAAAAGCATTTGAATGGAATCAGTTCAGAGCCTGCTCTCTGCTGGCAGCAACACAGCACAGAATGAACAGTGGCATCTGCTCCCACAGCAGAAGAACCAGCAGGGAAAGCTAGTGCTGGGCCTCTTCAGCACACAGGCTGCTTTGCAACGGTCACACCATCATTGCAGTCTCTCCTCGGTTTCATACCTAAAAGTCCATTTGAATCCAAATTCTCAGCTGGTCGCTCTCAGCTGCAGGCAGCACAGTGAGTACAGCAAGAACGTTTGGCCTCTGCTCCCACAGCAGAAGAGTCAGGAGGGAAAAGCTGTGCTGGACCTGTTCAGCACACAATCACCTTTACATTGGTGCATCCATCGTTGCTTTCACTGCTCCCTTTCATACAGGAAAAGCATTTGAAAGGAATCAGTTCAGAACACAATCACCTTTACATTGGTGCATCCATCGTTGCTTTCACTGCTCCCTTTCATACAGGAAAAGCATTTGAATGGAATCAGTTCAGAGCCTGCTCTCTGCTGGCAGCAACACAGTCAGCACAGAAAGAACAGTGGCATCTGCTCCCACAGCAGAAGAACCAGCAGGGAAAGCTAGTGCTGGGCCTCTTCAGCACACAGGCTGCTTTGCAACGGTGTCACCATCATTGCAGTCTCTCCTCGGTTTCATACCTAAAACTCCATTTGAATCCAAATTCTCAGCTGGTCGCTCTCAGCTGCAGGCAGCACAGTGAGTACAGCACGAACGTTTGGCTTCTGCTCCCACAGCAGAAGAGCCAGGATTGAAAGCTTGTGCTGGACCTGTTCAGCACACAATCACCTTTACATTGGTGCATCCATCGTTGCTTTCACTGCTCCCTTTCATACAGGAAAAGCATTTGAATGGAATCAGTTCAGAGCCTGCTCTCTGCTGCGCAGCAACACAGTCAGCACAGAATGAACAGTGGCATCTGCTCCCACAGCAGAAGAACCAGCAGGGAAAGCTAGTGCTGGGCCTCTTCAGCACACAGGCTGCTTTGCAACGGTGTCACCATCATTGCAGTCTCTCCTCGGTTTCATACCTAAAACTCCATTTGAATCCAAATTCTCAGCTGGTCTCTCTCAGCTGCCCAGCAGCACAGTGAGTACAGCACGAACGTTTGGCTTCTGCTCCCACAGCAGAAGAGCCAGGATTGAAAGCTTGTGCTGGACCTGTTCAGCACACAATCACCTTTACATTGGTGCATCCATCGTTGCTTTCACTGCTCCCTTTCATACAGGAAAAGCATTTGAATGGAATCAGTTCAGAGCCTGCTCTCTGCTGCGCAGCAACACAGTCAGCACAGAATGAACAGTGGCATCTGCTCCCACAGCAGAAGAACCAGCAGGGAAAGCTAGTGCTGGGCCTCTTCAGCACACAGGCTGCTTTGCAACGGTGTCACCATCATTGCAGTCTCTCCTCGGTTTCATACCTAAAACTCCATTTGAATCCAAATTCTCAGCTGGTCTCTCTCAGCTGCAGGCAGCACAGTGAGTACAGCACGAACGTTTGGCTTCTGCTCCCACAGCAGAAGAGCCAGGATTGAAAGCTTGTGCTGGACCTGTTCAGCACACAATCACCTTTACATTGGTGCATCCATCGTTGCTTTCACTGCTCCCTTTCATACAGGAAAAGCATTTGAATGGAATCAGTTCAGAGCCTGCTCTCTGCTGGCAGCAACACAGTCAGCACAGAATGAACAGTGGCATCTGCTCCCACAGCAGAAGAACCAGCAGGGAAAGCTAGTGCTGGGCCTCTTCAGCACACAGGCTGCTTTGCAACGGTGTCACCATCATTGCAGTCTCTCCTCGGTTTCATACCTAAAACTCCATTTGAATCCAAATTCTCAGCTGGTCGCTCTTCAGCTGCCCAGCAGCACAGTGAGTACAGCACGAACGTTTGGCTTCTGCTCCCACAGCAGAAGAGCCAGGATTGAAAGCTTGTGCTGGACCTGTTCAGCACACAATCACCTTTACATTGGTGCATCCATCGTTGCTTTCACTGCTCCCTTTCATACAGGAAAAGCATTTGAATGGAATCAGTTCAGAGCCTGCTCTCTGCTGCGCAGCAACACAGTCAGCACAGAATGAACAGTGGCATCTGCTCCCACAGCAGAAGAACCAGCAGGGAAAGCTAGTGCTGGGCCTCTTCAGCACACAGGCTGCTTTGCAACGGTGTCACCATCATTGCAGTCTCTCCTCGGTTTCATACCTAAAACTCCATTTGAATCCAAATTCTCAGCTGGTCGCTTCAGCTGCCCAGCAGCACAGTGAGTACAGCACGAACGTTTGGCTTCTGCTCCCACAGCAGAAGAGCCAGGATTGAAAGCTTGTGCTGGACCTGTTCAGCACACAATCACCTTTACATTGGTGCATCCATCGTTGCTTTCACTGCTCCCTTTCATACAGGAAAAGCATTTGAATGGAATCAGTTCAGAGCCTGCTCTCTGCTGCGCAGCAACACAGTCAGCACAGAAAGAACAGTGGCATCTGCTCCCACAGCAGAAGAACCAGCAGGGAAAGCTAGTGCTGGGCCTCTTCAGCACACAGGCTGCTTTGCAACGGTGTCACCATCATTGCAGTCTCTCCTCGGTTTCATACCTAAAACTCCATTTGAATCCAAATTCTCAGCTGGTCGCTCTCAGCTGCCCAGCAGCACAGTGAGTACAGCACGAACGTTTGGCTTCTGCTCCCACAGCAGAAGAGCCAGGATTGAAAGCTTGTGCTGGACCTGTTCAGCACACAATCACCTTTACATTGGTGCATCCATCGTTGCTTTCACTGCTCCCTTTCATACAGGAAAAGCATTTGAATGGAATCAGTTCAGAGCCTGCTCTCTGCTGCGCAGCAACACAGTCAGCACAGAATGAACAGTGGCATCTGCTCCCACAGCAGAAGAACCAGCAGGGAAAGCTAGTGCTGGGCCTCTTCAGCACACAGGCTGCTTTGCAACGGTGTCACCATCATTGCAGTCTCTCCTCGGTTTCATACCTAAAACTCCATTTGAATCCAAATTCTCAGCTGGTCGCTTTCAGCTGCAGCAGCACAGTGAGTACAGCACGAACGTTTGGCTTCTGCTCCCACAGCAGAAGAGCCAGGATTGAAAGCTTGTGCTGGACCTGTTCAGCACACAATCACCTTTACATTGGTGCATCCATCGTTGCTTTCACTGCTCCCTTTCATACAGGAAAAGCATTTGAATGGAATCAGTTCAGAGCCTGCTCTCTGCTGCGCAGCAACACAGTCAGCACAGAAAGAACAGTGGCATCTGCTCCCACAGCAGAAGAACCAGCAGGGAAAGCTAGTGCTGGGCCTCTTCAGCACACAGGCTGCTTTGCAACGGTGTCACCATCATTGCAGTCTCTCCTCGGTTTCATACCTAAAACTCCATTTGAATCCAAATTCTCAGCTGGTCGCTTTCAGCTGCCCAGCAGCACAGTGAGTACAGCACGAACGTTTGGCTTCTGCTCCCACAGCAGAAGAGCCAGGATTGAAAGCTTGTGCTGGACCTGCTCCCACAGCAGAAGAGCCAGGATTGAAAGCTTGTGCTGGACCTGTTCAGCACACAATCACCTTTACATTGGTGCATCCATCGTTGCTTTCACTGCTCCCTTTCATACAGGAAAAGCATTTGAATGGAATCAGTTCAGAGCCTGCTCTCTGCTGCCGCAGCAACACAGTCAGCACAGAAAGAACAGTGGCATCTGCTCCCACAGCAGAAGAACCAGCAGGGAAAGCTAGTGCTGGGCCTCTTCAGCACACAGGCTGCTTTGCAACGGTGTCACCATCATTGCAGTCTCTCCTCGGTTTCATACCTAAAACTCCATTTGAATCCAAATTCTCAGCTGGTCGCTCTCAGCTGCAGCAGCACAGTGAGTACAGCACGAACGTTTGGCTTCTGCTCCCACAGCAGAAGAGCCAGGATTGAAAGCTTGTGCTGGACCTGTTCAGCACACAATCACCTTTACATTGGTGCATCCATCGTTGCTTTCACTGCTCCCTTTCATACAGGAAAAGCATTTGAATGGAATCAGTTCAGAGCCTGCTCTCTGCTGGCAGCAACACAGTCAGCACAGAATGAACAGTGGCATCTGCTCCCACAGCAGAAGAACCAGCAGGGAAAGCTAGTGCTGGGCCTCTTCAGCACACAGGCTGCTTTGCTTCAGCACACAGGCTGCTTTGCAACGGTGTCACCATCATTGCAGTCTCTCCTCGGTTTCATACCTAAAACTCCATTTGAATCCAAATTCTCAGCTGGTCGCTTTCAGCTGCCCAGCAGCACAGTGAGTACAGCACGAACGTTTGGCTTCTGCTCCCACAGCAGAAGAGCCAGGAGGGAAAGCTTGTGCTGGACCTGTTCAGCACACAATCACCTTTACATTGGTGCATCCATCGTTGCTTTCACTGCTCCCTTTCATACAGGAAAAGCATTTGAATGGAATCAGTTCAGAGCCTGCTCTCTGCTGCGCAGCAACACAGTCAGCACAGAATGAACAGTGGCATCTGCTCCCACAGCAGAAGAACCAGCAGGGAAAGCTAGTGCTGGGCCTCTTCAGCACACAGGCTGCTTTGCAACGGTGTCACCATCATTGCAGTCTCTCCTCGGTTTCATACCTAAAACTCCATTTGAATCCAAATTCTCAGCTGGTCGCTTTCAGCTGCCCAGCAGCACAGTGAGTACAGCACGAACGTTTGGCTTCTGCTCCCACAGCAGAAGAGCCAGGATTGAAAGCTTGTGCTGGACCTGTTCAGCACACAATCACCTTTACATTGGTGCATCCATCGTTGCTTTCACTGCTCCCTTTCATACAGGAAAAGCATTTGAATGGAATCAGTTCAGAGCCTGCTCTCTGCTGGCAGCAACACAGTCAGCACAGAATGAACAGTGGCATCTGCTCCCACAGCAGAAGAACCAGCAGGGAAAGCTAGTGCTGGGCCTCTTCAGCACACAGGCTGCTTTGCAACGGTGTCACCATCATTGCAGTCTCTCCTCGGTTTCATACCTAAAACTCCATTTGAATCCAAATTCTCAGCTGGTCGCTTTCAGCTGCCCAGCAGCACAGTGAGTACAGCACGAACGTTTGGCTTCTGCTCCCACAGCAGAAGAGCCAGGATTGAAAGCTTGTGCTGGACCTGTTCAGCACACAATCACCTTTACATTGGTGCATCCATCGTTGCTTTCACTGCTCCCTTTCATACAGGAAAAGCATTTGAATGGAATCAGTTCAGAGCCTGCTCTCTGCTGGCAGCAACACAGTCAGCACAGAATGAACAGTGGCATCTGCTCCCACAGCAGAAGAACCAGCAGGGAAAGCTAGTGCTG
Source organism: Pezoporus occidentalis (assembly GCF_034315485.1). Taxonomy (NCBI): domain Eukaryota; kingdom Metazoa; phylum Chordata; class Aves; order Psittaciformes; family Psittacidae; genus Pezoporus; species Pezoporus occidentalis. The sequence goes on along the minus strand of NW_026913478.1, from coordinate 1,081 downwards.
GGCCTCTTCAGCACACAGGCTGCTTTGCAACGGTGTCACCATCATTGCAGTCTCTCCTCGGTTTCATACCTAAAACTCCATTTGAATCCAAATTCTCAGCTGGTCGCTCTCTCAGCTGCAGCAGCACAGTGAGTACAGCACGAACGTTTGGCTTCTGCTCCCACAGCAGAAGAGCCAGGATTGAAAGCTTGTGCTGGACCTGTTCAGCACACAATCACCTTTACATTGGTGCATCCATCGTTGCTTTCACTGCTCCCTTTCATACAGGAAAAGCATTTGAATGGAATCAGTTCAGAGCCTGCTCTCTGCTGGCAGCAACACAGTCAGCACAGAATGAACAGTGGCATCTGCTCCCACAGCAGAAGAACCAGCAGGGAAAGCTAGTGCTGGGCCTCTTCAGCACACAGGCTGCTTTGCAACGGTGTCACCATCATTGCAGTCTCTCCTCGGTTTCATACCTAAAACTCCATTTGAATCCAAATTCTCAGCTGGTCTCTCTCAGCTGCAGCAGCACAGTGAGTACAGCACGAACGTTTGGCTTCTGCTCCCACAGCAGAAGAGCCAGGGATTGAAAGCTTGTGCCCCCCAGCAAAGGCGTTTTGAACGGTGTACCTTTCAGCCCCTCTTTCTTTAAAAAAAATCCTTTTGTCCTTTCACGGGTCCCTCACCGGGAGAAATGATAACAAAGGGGTTCTGCTCCCACACAAAGGGCCGGGAGAAAGTTGTCGGGTTTTCACACAAAACCACAGGGACCATCGGCTTTCACCCCCCCCTTTAAACAAAAAAAACTTTTGGGGCAGTTCCCTGTTCTCTAAACCATGAAAAAAAAACAGGGGGCCTCTCCCCAGAAAAAAAAAGCGGGAAAGTTTGGTGGGGCTCCACACAAGGCGTTTAAAGGTGTCACCTCAGCACCCCCTTTGGGTTTTCATAAAAAAACTTTTTTGTCCTTCTACGGCCCATGAGGAAAAGTAGAAGCCGCTTTGGCCGCCCCACAGCAGAAGACCGGGATTAAAAGCGGGGACCGCAGAACAATCCCTTTACAGGTGCTCCACGTTGCTTTCATGCCCCTTTCTGGGGGCAT